>NC_091734.1:13822644-14123380 GCF_030179905.1 Drosophila bipectinata
TTTGGAATTTCGTTTTGTGTGAAAGGACCTCGGGGTATTCGGCCAAAACAGAAGGCCATCAAACCAAGGGAAAGCCACAGAAGTGGAACCTGAAGCATACAGACGCCGAAGCCCCCAGAGTCCGAGTTGTTTTCAATGTTGGCCAAAAAAAAAAAAAAAAAACTTATGGCGCCCTCACCTCCAGGACCCGTGAGTCACTTTTTTAAGCCCACCACCCACAAAGGTGCAATGCTCATAAAAAATACAATTAAAGGAGTTTCCGAAAAAGGATAAAGACTTGTTGGATATCCTTTTTAATTTCAAAAAAATAAAATAAATAAAATATAGTTTATTTTAATTTTTAAAATTGATATCCTCAGGTATTAAGGCCCACCTTTGCTACCCTTTTCATGGCCTAGATGCTTAGAATGTCTGCCAGAGATGCGGACATCAGAAAGAGAAGGCTATATAGCCATAGAAAGAGAGAGAGAAGACTGCCAAATAGCAAAGTTATTTGCCAAGCAACCAAGAGGCAAAGCATGAATTCAAAATGAACCAAAAAAAAAAAAAATACCCGACTCCTGGTGCTTTCTACAGAATTCACTTCTTCCTTCAGTGGTTGTGCAACATTTTTATTTGCGCTAAATTAGCCGGCCAGCAAGAAAGAGATGGCATGAGACTCGAAGAAAGAGAAGGAACTATTCGAAAAGGCGATGCTTAAAATTCAATATCCACGGTTGCCGAGGGGGGGGCTGAGGCCAAGAGTTGAGACCAAAAGGTCCTTTGAATCATAAGCTTCACTGCCCACTGTCACATACACTGAAACAAACATATATATATATATATATATATATATGAATGAAGAGAGACCGAGAGCCCACCCGAAAAGTTTCCACTTTTCGGCCAAAAAGTCGAGACAGCAAATTGGAAATTTTATGCCATAGTTTCGACACCCCCTGCCTGCCTGTACCGGCTTATTCTTTATTTTCCGACATTTTTTATTGGATGCCCCCCCCCCCCCCATAAAAAAGACTACGTGATGGGAGGCTGGTAGCCCCCGGTCAGTTAGGAGTTTTATTCGCTGGTCTGGTGGAGGCACTTGCATCCGTGGCGGCTTTGAAAATGATCAAGTTTTTGAATTTGGAATAGGAACCTCATCCTAAATAAATTAGGAGCTTCAATTGTTGCTGCAACACTCCATCGATTGGATAAAGTTTTGGGCTTGATTTGGTCCTGGATCTGGACCTGGACCTGGGCCGGATTATGGATTATTTATTCATTCATAAATTATTTAAAATGCCTTCAATCCGGGAATGAAAGAAAAGGTTTCGGTTTCGGTTTAGGTTCGAATTTCGCTTAAAGTTGGCCAGAAAACTTTTCTGGTTAGGGAGGGGAGGGGGGGGACCAAGAAGTTACATAACCTGTTGCTAAAATATTTAAACTGTCGCACAAAAGGTGGAAGTGGAATGTCCTGCGTATGTATATGGAGTGCGAGTGGCAGGACGAGTGTGTCTTAAATATTCCATGGCAGTTGTTTCCTGTTGGTCCTGGGCGTTGGGTTTTATATTTATGAGTGGCCAGGGACAAAGGATACTAGAAGGGGGAGGGTGAGGGGGTTGGCGAAAAGACACCTGACCAGAAGTCATTAGGCAGCAACTCCACAGTGTCTATTTACCTGAACTTCATCTTGTTTTTCTGGTGTGTGTTGGGCCGGAGGACTCAAGGACTCGAGCACTTTGATGTCCTTGTCCGGGCTAGTTTTTAAATAATAAATTGCCTTTTGAAGCATGTTCCTCGGTGTGTCGTCCCTCCCCCCCAAGCCCTACAAGCTGTTGCCCATAAAATTTCATTAAGAATTTAAATCAAGTTTGACCTCTGACCTCCTTGTCAGCCCAGTGCTGCTCTCCAACTTTTATGTGGAAGGTGTAAACTGTGTGTGTGGTGTCTGTTGTTATTTTGGTCCTTCGAGACAAGGCATCCGAAAAGTGTTGGATTATAGGCCCACAGAATTGGGCCTTGGCTTTCACACTTGAAAGCCGAAAGTTAATTTACTATAAAGCCCAACAGAAAACATAAATTTAGAATACGGTTTGAGCTAATTAGGGCCCGAACTTTTCTCTCCTATCGAGCCAACTTTCCAGCCCCGTAGTCCAAGCCAAAGTACTAAAGTTAATTAATCAAATTACGAGCAACTTTCGCATTACATAATGTTTTCCTTTTCCTTTTTTTTGAATTACCATCGATAACTTTGTGCTGGAACAAACCACAAAGGCATCCACTTCTACTACTTCCACAACGGACTACTTCTCCGACTATAATCCCTTGTACGGGAACCAAATATACGTTCGTTTGGCTAATTGAGTGACTGCATGGCTAGAAGAGAGGGAGAGAGCGAGAGACTCTGATGGTGAGGCTAACTTTTGTTGGCCAACTCAACTTTTTCGTGTGCGTGTGTGTGAGGAGAGTGTTATTGTTATGCAACGAGAAGTGAACCAAAAAAAAAGTTGTAGCTCTGTAATTGAAAATATGTTTGCATGAAGGCGACTCTCTCAATTCATTCAGTTGGCAATCCCTGCGCTCCTGGCTTCCAATCCCCATAACCATTGCCATTCTCATTCCCATTTCCATTCCCATTCCAATCTCAATACCAATACCGCTGCTGCTTCGGCTGCTTTTGCTGCCTCTGCTGCCAACTTTCCACCATCTTGCCAACTCATTTGAAGCCCTGCAGCATGGCAATTGCTTGTACTAGCGTGGTTATATTGAACATTCCGAAATGCGACGGTCGATGGGCCATGGGCGTGGCTGGTGCGGTTGAAAGGGGGGTGATGCTATTGCCAAAGGCACACCGCAGCAATGCCAGCAACGGGTGCTGTAAACTAACTGCAGATCATGCTTTTCACTGAGAGATAATGGGGGTTTCAAAGTTCTAAAATATTTGTTGGGTGGAGGCTGAAAAATTGGTTGGGAATTATAAGCAATGATTGAGTATCGGGTATCATATTGTTAGGATAGTTTTATATGATAGGGCGTGAGAGATAAAATAGAGCCAAAGGTAATATATCAGTTCAGCCACTAAGAAGGAAACGAATTCTAAGAAAAGTATAGGTATCGGGTATCATATAGTTAGGATATTTATGTAAAATAGGAACTGAAAGATAGGTTGGGAATAATATAAATTATAGGAAGCAAAGCTGAAGTATCGGGTATCACACAGTCTGTATAGCATTCTTAAATATCACCCGAAGATAGGATGGGAATTATAAGCGAAGCTTAAATATCAGGCATCATATAGTTAGTATAGTTTTGTGAGATAGTGGCTGAGAGATAGTTTGGGAATTAAAGGATGAGCTTGAGTATCGGGTATCACACAGTCAGTCACACAGTATAAGATGAGCTCGAGTATCGGGTATTATAAAGTCAGTATAGATTTCTTAAAATATTTCCTGAAGGAATGGTTGGGAATTAAAAGTAAAGCTTCAGTGTCGGGTATCATATAGTCATAAAACTACCCAAGGCTTCCCTATAACCACCTTGCTAGATAAATGTAAAAATATTTCTAAAAATTTCTCCAAGTGCATCTTATGAAACCCCTCTCTATATCTGGCCCCCCCTCCCAACTCCAGCCATGCATATGACAAAAGTTATGGCATGCAGACCGTCCAAAGGAACTTGAAGAGCCTTCGCATCCTGGAGCTAGCTCGGTCAAAAACAAAACTTTGATTTGCACTCAAATGTGGCACCCCCCCCTCAAACCCACCACCACCTGCCCACCCACAAAAGACCCGTCTATTGTGCCTCGATTTTTGGAAAGGAAACGGAAGCGGGGAAGCAAGGAAGTTCTATTTGCGCTTTGTGGTTAGTTAGCTATGCGTACAGTGCTTCCCAGAGTTCACCTACCAGTCCACCTCCGCAGACCCCCGACCCTTTCTAGTTCCGGAAGGATGTGCTAGTGGGAAGAGCGGGTCCCACTTTTTCTCACTGTGTACACGCCTGCATATAGTAAACAAAATGCACAAACTTTATGAAAAATCTAAAGCAATGCAGGAAGCAATTCGGGGTTGGGTGAAAGCCCCACAGAGACCGGCAAATGCAAAGTCCTTCCAAAAAAAACACAGAGAGGGAGAATTTCTCGTTAAATTTTTGTGAAAATTTTTCTTTTTATTTTAGTTTTTTTTTTATTCGGCTGGTCAGTGCGAAGGATTGAGTTTTTTCAGCTGCCTGGACTGCTCGACTGGAGCGAGCTCTGGACCAACAATTTGTAGGGATTTCGTTCTGGATTAAGTGTTGGTCAAAGTTTCCAATTTTATCTATATATATATATACATCTCTTTTTTTTTTTTAGAGATTTTCTTTAACTGCATTATGTGCTCGATTGAGAGAGAAATGTGGGCGGAAATTCGATGAGAAAATATTTAAAATTTAGTTGGGATGGTCGAGCGTTAAGAAGATTACGAAAGTGTTTGGTTTTCTGAGCTGGATTTAGATTTTGTGACTTTTAAATACCTTAAAGTTTAAACTTAAAACTAACTTTTCTCTCTCTCTTTCTATTTTTTAGGTAAGTTGGAAGTTGAAATCGATGGGAGGGAATGGCGTGACAAATGCCCTTCACCAACACTGGCTGGCAGCCTCAATTTACGGCGAGACCTTGACATGGCGTGCATACAGGTTTTCCTTTTATTTATATTTATATTTTAGGTAAACTGACAAATGATTGAAAGGGGGGCGCCAGTAAAAAGCAAATGAGAATCAATAAAAAAAAGAGCACACTTGGCACTTGTGGTGTTTTTTTTTCGCAGCGCATGTAGGTTCCCTACATCCCTAGCGAAGAGGCTAACATGGAGACCTAGAAAAAGAAGATTAAAAAGATACCATCCTAATGACCTTCCTTTAAGATTCATATAGCCGTTGTAGTTAAAAAAATGTAAAATTAAAATAATTTAGAATTATATATAGAAAATAGAATTAATTAGATATAGAATTAATGTATAATCATTGATACGTACTTATTGATATTCCCCTGTAAATTACAACCTGTTCAAGCTGCCACAAAGGTAGCAGTATACCCGTTAATGTTAAATAAATATACACATTTTAAAAAATAAAAAAAAAATAAAAAAAAAAAAAAATGTAGGTTAGGCCCCCGAAAGTATGCTGCAAAATGGTTAGCACCGTTTCTTTTTTTTTTTTTTTGATCCTTTTTAACAACGGCGACAGCTCGAGCAATCAGTGAGAGAATTTTGAGTGGCAACGTGTTAAACAATACAAGCACAGGTGGGCTCCAAGAGGTGGGAGAAAGTGTAACGAAATGAAATTCGCAACAAAGGTAAAAAAAAAACAAAAAAAAGTGAAATTAGTCATTTGTAGCAAGCAAGTTTTTAGGGCTTTGGGAGGTGGTCCTTTGGGTAGGGTGGAAAGGGGCGTGGTCGGACACGGCTGTTGCACATTCTCATGGCATGCAATTTGCGCTTGTGACTGGGGAGGGGTGGGGGTCTGGAACTTTGCCCTCCTTTTTGTGGAAAGCATTGTGTTTGCCATTGAACACGCACACTCAATGGCTCTACATGTATGTGTGTGTGGGTGTGGGTGGGGCAGGGGCAGGGGCAGGACTATGAACCATTGTTCATAGACGACACACGGACACCTCGACATGCTGCAAATGGGCTCACGGGCAGCATTGTTGCTGTAATTGTTGCAATTGAGCGTAGTTCAGAACAAAAGCCGGCACGTCTCTACACACATATATATATAATTGTATGACTGTACGAGTGTGCTAGTGTGTGTGTGTGTATGCATATCATGGGGCATACAATGTGTCACGCAGGCCTTCACTAATGTTTTTTCTTCAATTTTGTGTCCTCCTAGCTGGCTGCCTAGCTGGTTTCGGTAGATAGTTTTTTATGCCAGCGATTTCAGGCCATTCAGAGGTGTGTGGGGGTGTGTGTGATAAATTATGGAATTGTTATCCGGACAAGTGTTGGAAAATGGTTTTATATGCAAGTCAGCAATGGTGGTGGGATGGGAAGTGAGGCCCAGATTTGATTTTGAAGAGTGGGGGACTGTTGTGGCGGGGAATAATGGGAGATATTCAAATTCTATTCAAATACAGGTGTTTAGGATGGAGTTATTAAATCAGGCAGGAAATTACTCAACACTGGGTAGGCTTAAATGATAGAAGAAGTTCTTAATAAGTACAGTTGTTAAAGTACTTAAAGAACGAACTCAATACTTTCTAAAAAAAGTACTAAAAAGTACAGCTTCTTAGAGTATAGCCCTCAAACAACTCAAGATACTACGCAACACTGGTCAGACACGGTTTTCATAAAGCAAAGCTATAAAATTATTCAAGAAATTACACAGCACTGTAAAAGCAAAGATGAGAGAAGAAATATAAAAATCTACAACACTTAAAAGCACTGAAAAAGGGCAGAATAGTTCTTAAAAAGTACAGCTTCTTAGAGAACAGTTGGGAAAGGATTAAAGCTATTTTTCAAAGATGTCAAAGATGTCAAACAGAGGTTTAGTCAAAAAAGACTGAAAATAATACAAGTAATTACACAACACTGGAAAAGCAAAGATGTTTGGCAAAGTCTTAATAAAGTCAAGCTATTACTCTACTCCAAGCACTACTCCAACAACACAAACCCCTTCCCAACACTAAAAAAAGCATACATATCAGACAAAGTTTGGATCAAGAACGGATGCAAATGATTCAAGTAATTACACAACACTGTCTTCAGTGTTATTAAAGTACAGTCTCCAAATAACACAAGCTACTTGCCAACACTGAAAAAGCCAAGATATCGCAGCCAGTCCTAATCAAAGCAAAACAACTTTATTTTAAGTACCTCACAAGGCATACAAATTAAATTAAAGCAAAATATTTGCACTCTACAGTGCACAGTGCACGTATATATTGCATATCCTTTAGAAATCTTTGCCATTTACTATCAGTTACGCCTCAGCTTGTTCCATTTCCTCAAGTGTCTGCAACCTTGTGCTGCGAAGAAAAATGTCAATTTCCTCGAGAAAATGCTCCTCAAGATTTTACATGGAAACGGCAGTTGGGTGGGCGTTTTAGGGGGCGGGGGGTGGTAGGGCGGTGGGCTGTGTAAAAAGTCCTGAATGCAAGTCAACTAGTTGAAAGAGAGAGAGAGAGAGAGCCGACGAAAGCCAGGACGAAAGGGGTCCTGGGACATACTATACAAGCAAAACATAATTTACACGCCAATATCATGTCGTTTCACACTTGTGTGCGTGTGTGTGGGTGTTCGAGTGGGTGTGTGGGTGTGTGTGTGTGGACACCCCCTAGTCACTATCACACACACACGTATAAAAATGAGGTCAATAACAGGTAGATTATCAAATAACTATTACACATTGCGTGTTGTACGAGACATGAAGGCGAGTGGCGTTCAGGATGTGTTTGTGGTTCCAAACTGACAAAAATAATGTGCACCCCCAGGTCCTTGAGCTCCTAGACAGTGTTGGGTAGTGGGAGTAATGGGGTATTAGCTTTCCAAGTGATGTAATTAATTTGGGAAAGCATATGCCATTTCTCACAGTGCACTTGTGGTTACAAAAGCTCGTGATGCTGCATTGAGAAGCTACTGCCACCCCCCGGCATAAGTTGGCTTCGGTTCGGGACCGGGTCGTGTGGCTGGCAATCAACGCCTCCGCCATCGCCTTTCATCGACGACCCCATTTTCGGTGGCCCTTAGCCGGCAAGCGTGAAGGTCAATTTATCGCCTAATGACGTTGAACAATGACAAGGGATATATATATATATATGTTATAGTGCTGGTTGCTGCTTGGAAATTTAGCGCACATTTCAATTGATTTATTTGGATTTGGAATGGAAAAGCCTGACAGCGGATAAGCTCGAGATGGCCATAAATTAGGGAGCTGGAGAGGATAGTTTTTCAAGGCAACTTCGGCCAGGATATAAGGTGGAAATGATGGCTTATCGAATCGGAATGCTTTTTCGCCAGCAATTAACTAACAGTTAGATACTGTAATGTATCTGAAATCCTCAATTCAATGCACTTGCACAGCTACAGATACCAGATACCAGATACGGCTTAAACACAAAGCCCGCATTTGAGCCAAAATCCTATTTGGGGCCCTAAATGCCAAGCACAAACATTCGAGGCGTAACCATAACCAAGTTAGCAACATCCTGGTTCCGGTTATAGAAATGCGGTTAAGCATACAGCCTCCTGTCCCAGTCGTGCCGGTCGTCCTGCCAGTCCTGCCAGTCCTGCCAGCGTCTCATCCTTTAAGATCCTTCTTCGGTATTCGGCATTCCGTACTCCTGGATTCGGTATTCGGTTGTCGGTTTTTCGTCCTTGTCTTGGCCAAAAGAATTTGGCTTTCGGCACCGCCCCCCACCCCCACCCGTCGACTGGCTGGCTGGCTGCTCCTTTCGCCAGAATGTCGGCTGGGTAGGTGGACCACCTGGTACGATGAAGTCGCAGGATACAGAGAAATCCTGGCTCCAGGATTACCAATCCAGGAGTTGCGAGCTGCCAAAAACAAATACAGCAAACTGACAGAACAAACAGGGGAAAAAAAAGCACAGGACGAAAACAGGATAACAGGAGGGGGATGGGGGGATGGGGGGATGGGGATAGGGGGTTGGCGGAAGGAAAAATTGAATAGAAAGAGAAGAACTTATTGCTCGGCAAAGCGTGAAATGTTTACGAGCGAGTGACGATGGTGACTCAAGTGGAGAAAGCTGAGAAAGAGAAAGAGAGAAATGGAGAAAGGTGGAGAGGGGGGAAAGACAGCCGCGGCCTCGTAAAGAGATTTGGGGCCTACTACTAAAAAATCGTATCCCTATCCACGTCCTCCTGCCGGCACAATTGTAAAGAAAATGTTATTAAGGATTTTCTATTATGTAAGAAAAAAGGCGCTCTAAAAACACACACACACACACACACATAGACGCACTTGCTCCTGTTTGTGTATCTGTATGCATGTGTGTGTGTGTGGCGCATTAAGCACTTGACATATACACGCATTGGACTTGCATCCTTCTGATGTCTTTTGCTGTCTTTGACTTGCCACGAGATCCTTCTAGAAGAATACTCTTCCAGAAGCCGGGCCACAGGGCGTATGAGTAATGTATATCACAAGGATATATTTTAAGAAGAGAATATCTATAATTATATCTAGAATATCTAACTAGAATCTTGAAATCTTCTTCTACTATTTTTATAAAATTTTTCAAGACTAGACATCCTCATATTAAGTATACGCCTTGTAGGCCAGTGAGTGTATCTTAAATAGTTGCACATCTAGAATACTTTCTTGAGCTTTGGACGGGTTTTCATCTACTTAGTTTTCAAAGCCCCCGTTCTTCTCTTTGTGACAAGTCGATGACGGATGTATGTGTGTGTGTTTGTGTGTCCTTTATGTGCGGTAGTGTGTGTGCCAGCTCAAGGTTCATCTGCGAACATTAGTCAAGTCGGGCCAAAATGAGCGACCAAAAAGGCTCTCGTTGCAATGCGAATGTGAATTCGAGCCTGATTGTGAGTCCAAATGAACGCTGACGGACGTTGGAAGGATGCTGAAAGGATGGCTGATCCTTAAAGAGGACAGCTCGCGATTCGTCGCGTTTCTCCTCCTTTTTCACACTCTTGAGAAATGCCGAGACTTGAACGACACTTGGAATATTATATTGCTGGAATATATAAACTCCATAAAAATATTTTAAATTAAACTTTAAATAATTAATGTCTTAAACTATCTTACTGCCTTGCAAAGCTATGTTTTTTTTTTCTCCTCCAAGTATCCTTTAAGTTGGAGGACTCTTTAGATGAATGGCTGTTGCGCTCCACCTGACTCCAGCCATAAACTTTCTTTTTTTTTTTTTTTTCTCTCGCTTTTATTTTTTATTTTTATTTTATTTTATTATGTTTCATGCGGCGCTATGCTAAGGTATTATTTTCTCGCTATATATATTTTTTTCTCTTTTATTACATCTCGCAATGCTGTACTTTGACTTTAACAATGTCAGCCATTTTGTTCCTTTGTGGGGCTTGCAGGGAACATAAATGCCACGACTGACACGGGTAGGTGGTGGTAGGTGGCAGAAAACTAGGAAACCATCAGAGTGATGGCTTAGAACTGTAGAAGGAGTAGAAGGAGGTCCTTCTGCAATCTGTTGCAATCTTTTCGCGCAATTCGTCCTTCTGCTCGCTAGTCGATTCATCTTGCCAGCCTTCGTTACGCATTCTTTAATTGAATATTTATCTTGGCTTCCAAGGGAGCTCAACTACAGTGCGAGAAATTCAATGTTTAAAGTTAATTAAACATGCTCTCTAATGATTAATATTTCCCCTTTTTAAACCACGTCTATGAATGTCCTTTGAATGAGTCTCACCATCGGTTATGCATTGTAGTTGGGGCGGGGGGATATCCTTATACCGCCCTCGCATATCCTTATCCTTATCCTTGGTGCATATGCAATGCATCTAAATTGCTTTCGAGTTCTGTTTGTTGTTTGCGGTGAGAGTCGCATCTGCTTTGGCTTTGAGATTTACAGCTTTGTTGGTTTTCAGCTCAGTTCAGTTTGGGTTTGGGTTTCGGTTTGGATTCGGTTTTTGTTTGGCTTAGTTCGGCTTGGTGCCTGCCTCAATTCATCTATCTTTTTGTGGAGCATCTTCCATTGAATTTCTTTTGCACGTTAGAGAACTGCTCGAGATCCTTGCTTTGACATTTTAAATGTTATTTAATGGTCTCGCAACTTGACTGCAACCCGCACTCGCACTCGCACCCATAAATTCATTATTATTATTTTCCCTGTCTTGTTCGGCCCTAAGGCCAGGTCGAAGCAGTTTGCTCTTGATTTATATTGGCACTTTATAAGCAATTTATGGCCAGGAAGAAAATGCCAGCTTTATTGGTCATTTTCCTACAGTTGGCAATCGGAAGGTGAAAATATGACTCATATCATGGATGGCACAGCCTGGCCATTTATCTCTCTCCTATGTCATATCAATTAAAATGATAGATTGTGCAAATAAATTACTAATAAGGTGACATCCAAAAAAAAAAATGTATCAAGTACTTCCCGTCTCTCTTTTTAGTAATTATCTGTAAGTGGACTTCCTTGTTAACCCTTAACCCCTATGCTGGGCCGCGCCTTGCCTTCCATTGTCGCCACCGTCGTTTGGTGTTAATGCGCTTTTTCCTATCGCCAGGTGAACACTCGCCCTGCTGCCGGCTTCCCCTATTTATCACAACTTTAATCTGTGACACGGCCTGCACCCTTTTCACCCGCCCCTGCCACTGCCCCAGCCACTGCCACTGTCCCCACCCAGCAAACAGCTGCTAAGCCCTACCCGCGGCGATTTCTCGCTGTGTAAGTAAATCAACAAACAAAGCAAAGAGAACAACGGATAAAAAAAAGTATTAAAAAAAAAAAAAGAGTAAATAATTAAAAAAAGTTCTACAAATTACCGAGGGTCCTTCGGTTATCCTCCCTACAGGAGTTCCCTTTTCAGCTCCCTTTCACTGTAATTAAATGATGTTTATTAAACGTTTCGCCATTGTTTATGCCCCAAGTACAGGGTATGCTGGGTGCAAGAGGTGGATAGGTTTTCAGCTAAAAAGGGTATTACTAGGTACATATCTTGGGTATACAGAATAAAGACGTTTAATCCGTTCCTTTATCGGCTTTGCAGGCTTCAAAAACTCGAATTTTTATGAAAAAGCATGCTTTTTATGTCTCGCATTTGCTTTTTTCTGATTTATACGTAAAGAAGGCAAGAGAATGATAGGTTTTAATATATAATGTATATATTAGTTGGTATATATCTTAGGTATCACGTATAAAGAAATATATACCAAATTATTTTATGAAAGCATGCTTTTTATGTCGCGCATTTGCTTTTTTTTTAATCATACAAGAAAAAGCAAGAGAATGATAGGTTTCTATATAAAAAATATATTTAACGAGTTATATATATTAGGCAATACGTATAAAGAAGTTAAAACTAAATTATTTTACCAAAAAGCATGCTTTTTATTTCCCCTATGTGCTTTTTTGTGAATCTTACATAAAAAAAAGAGAATGACCTTATTCTATATACAAATAATATTGCGAGGTATATATTTTAGATATTATGTAAATAATACTAGGTGTATATTTTAGGTATTATGTAAAACTTATGAAAAAGCATGCTTTTTATGTCGCACTTTTGTTTTTTTTCTGAATCATACGTAGAGAAGGCAAGAGAATAATACATTTTTAGCTAAGAAGTATATTTCTAGGTATAAATAACTATTTTATCGGCTTTGCAGTCTTGAAAAGCTTGAATTTCTTTGCAAAAAGCATGCTTTTTTCTAATTTATATGTAAAGAAGGATATAGAATGATAGGTTTTTAGATATAAAGTATATTTTTGGGTATATATCTTTAGGATTATTCTTAAAGAAGTATAAACCATTATTTTATCGGCTTTGTTTGCTTATATTTTGAAAAAAGCATGCTTTTTATGTCACGCATTTGCTTTTTTTGTGAATTATACTAAAGAAGGCAAGAGTTTCTATCGAAAAAGCATATTTCTAGGAATATCTTACGTATTATATATAATGAAGTATAAACCGGTATATTATCGGTATATTTCTAGTATATAACAAAGCATAAAGTATATTACTAAGTATATATCTTAGATATTGTGCATATAGAAGTATAAACCGCTATTTTATCGACTTTTCATGCTTTAAAAATGTAATTCCTTTAAAAAAGCATGCTTTTTATGTGACGCATTTGCTTTTTTCCCAAGCCATACGTAAGGAAGCATAAACTTTTATTTTATAAACTCTTTAGCTTGCAAAAAATTCATTTCACATACAAAAGCATGCTTTTCAGGCGGCTCCTTTGCTTCGGCTGCGCTTTTTGCATTGCCAACAAACCACTTGAAAGTTTAAATAATGGCAAGACAAACAAAAGACAATTTGCGAATGAAATTAGACAGAAAGTATATAAGCAAGTACACTGAGTATATATAAATAAATACATATATTTTATATAACAAACAAGAGCGAGAGAGATAGAAAGAGAGAAAGAGAGAGAGAGACATCAAAGCAAAGAAAACCAAAAACCACAAAAATGCCGTCTACACGGCAGCTGCTTTTTGCTTTTTTGTGCTTTGTTGGTGTTTTGCGTTGTTGTTATTTTGAGGGCGGTGTCACGCCCACACATGACTTGCTCAAAGGGTATTGTCGGGGAGGGGCGGGGCAGATGGGCGGATGGTCTGATGGGCTGATGGGCGGTTGAAGTTCAGAGGTCGGATTGAAGGTGGCAGATGGGTCGGTTTAGTGGAAAAGCGGCAACACATCCGCTTGCCCTTGCGGCATATCCTGCAGTTTCCTTTTTGGCTCCCCCCCCCTCTCTCTTCAGGGGCGTAGCTTAATTTAAACAATTGATTTTTTTTTTCTTTTTTAGGATTTTAATAATTAATATTAAAGGTAGATAGATTTTTTTTTGGTGTCGAGTTAGAAAAAACAAAAAAGGTTAAGGGAGTATCTGGCCCCTCGACGCCCCTGAGTTCACCTGTCAGTTTGGCCAACAGCCACTCCATGCTAAAAAGGAGCGGAAGGATAAGAGGCATAGCGGTAAAGTGCCAGTAAAAGGGAAAACAACAAAAAAACACACAAATAATAGGATAAAGGAACGGGACCAGAGAGTACGTAAATTAACAAAACCTGCCACCAATCATGAGTGTGTGTGGGCAAGGATACACCTTAAGAAAATCCTTAAAAATATATAATATATTTTTGATATTAAGTAATATACTATAGAGTATCTACAAATTCGTTTTGAATAAAACTCTTGCCAGTTTAGTGGATATTTTTGGTCTGAAAAACGAGCAACAGGAACACTAACTTTTGTGGCGTGACGGTGTGCGTGCCTATATCGTGTTAGAGGATGGGGGAAATTAGTTTAGGGTGGCAGGATGGGCAGGCAGGATGTTGGGGGGGGGGCGTCGCATTTTTGAGATTCATAAACTTGCGTAGAGGTGTGTGGGTGTGTGTGTGTGTGTTAATTTCAAGTTGACTCCTCGTTTCAGTCGTTTAATTGGCCTGACTGACACTAAACACACACCCACACAGATACACCGAGATACACAGACACATGCAAGGCAAACAAGGACTCCCGGGGCGAAAAAATAAAAAAAAGCAAAAAAAAGCAACCTAAAATGAAATGAAGTTCATGCTTATGAATTAATGACGCAACTGGAAGACTAAAAAAAAAAAAGAAAACAGAGAGAGAGTGAGCTGGAGGGTTCATTGAACTTCCGCTGTGACTGGACAAAATTTCAATTAATTAACTCATTTCATATTCATCTTCATTAACCCGAAAATACAATACGAATGCGACCAATAAACCTAATTCAATAATTTATTGTCAAAGGACTGCCAAAGGACTAATCATGTTTTTGTATCGTTTCTAGTTTCCTCTGCATTTGTGTGTGTAACTGCAAGAGAATATTTAATTAATTAAATTTGTTAATTAAAACGATAAGCAGCCGGGCATTAAGGACTTTCATTATTATCGTCTTGAAACCGGGCCCTTTTTGTTTATTAACCAATTTAAATGCAAACCATAAATGTCACCGACGTCATTTTCACAATATTTTCCATCCGCATCCAGATTTTTGCGTGAAAATTACAAAGTCATTTCAGTGTGGCGATCCTTGTGGAATGATTACCTCATCTCTCGTATAATATTTACGGGCCACACTTTATTAATGCTGTGCAAATACTACTGGCCACACACACTCGTCCTTAAACACACACATGCGTATATTTGCGGAGAATAAATTGAAGAGAAAAGCGAAAAAAATATTCCACGTTGACTGACGGTTGAAAGTCAAAAGGCGATAATTTCATTTACAACTGTCGCCACCCATCTGCATGGTGGGTGGGTGATGGGTACACATTATGTGCCACAACTCTACATAAACTTTACTATATATGGGCTACTACCTGATCCACCCACCACCCCTTTTAATTTTATTTTTCTTTCCTTTTTTTTTTGTCAATTTATTGATACCCGCCAAAAGCGAAAGGCACACACAAAAAAATATGCATGGCTGTGGAAAAGCGAAAAGCGTAGCCATAAAAATGAAACTGAAAATGAAGGAAAATTGCCGCTGGGGGGATAGTAGAAGTAGAAATGTGAGGGCAGGGCAGGACAGGGCAGGGCAGGGCAGGGGGCGTGGCGGCTCGAGTTAAGGCATTTGTCAACACAACGCTTGTAATTTTTTGTGCGTTTCTTTCTCATTGTTGGAGGTAGCACTGGGCATATGCTTTTCAAGGGGAATTCTATTGACGAAAGTTAGAGGTTTTAATATTTAAATAGTCGGGGTTTTATGTTTCATAAAAGGAGGTGTAATTCTTTCTTTTACGAGAAAGTATGAGTAAGATCTGAGAGAAGTAGCGGGTATTGCATAGCTATGAGGTCTGAATTAATCAAATTTATTGGATGCCACTCTGGTTTATGAAAGAAGTCTAAGAAGTACAGGGTATTGGGAATCTTTTTTGGGATTTTATAAAAATTCATAGAAGTACCGGGTATTATTCACCAAAGAAAGGGTGTAGTATCTATTAGAGTTGAGTTTATTAAGACTGAAAAGAAGTTTAAGAAGTATCGGGTATTTTATCGCTTTTTTTTATGAAAAGTTATAAAACTCTAAAGAAGTACCGGATATTACACAGCTATTAGGTCTTAGATATTTAAGTATCTTCATGGCCATGTGCTTTATAAAAGAAGTCAGTAAAGTACTGGGTATTAGATAGCTTTTTAGGCATTTTTAAATTTCAGAGAAGTACGGGGTATCCATAGGTAAGATATGCTTTGTGGTTTGTGGTATGAAAAATATTAAAATTTCTATGGAACTTTTTAAGAATATGACTTATAAAAGAAGTCTAAGAAGTACCGGGTATCAAATCGCTATTTTTTTAATAAACTATACAGAACTGCTGTATATCATATAGGTAAGATATTCCACAAGGCCTGAAATCCCTAAATATTTCATGAAAAAAAGTGAAGTAATATCCCTAAGTGATATTTCATAAGTACCGGCTATCATACCTCTTTTTTTTATGGAAAGTTAAGAACCTCTTGAGAAGTACCGGGTATCATAGCAGCAAATAAAAGCTATAAGGCCTGATATGCCAAAAACAAAGACTGGTACCAGAGTAGTATCTCATAAGTACCGGGTATCTTTTAGTCGAAAAACAGCAAACTATCTCCTGCCAAAATGTCCTGTCCTCCCGCTCATTTTTTTCTTTTTTTTTTATAGTTCTTGATTTTATTTACTATTTGCTTGGCTGCGGGTGTCAAGAGGTGGCTGTGGGAGGCGGAGAGTGGGAAGTATGCCAAGTCAGCCGGATGCCAGGACACGCTTATCCTTCGACTTTTGCTCCCTTCTCCGCTCCACTCCACTCCACTCCACTCCATGGAGGAGACTCGGCCTGGGCTCTCGTTACGGACGAGCTGTGGAGAACGCGTAAAGCGTAAACTACAAATTGTTTTGTAGTTGCTTCAAATGCGACTTGTACCTTGCCGTTTTTCTCGCTTTCTTGCTTATTTTTGTTGAAGCAACAGCAATTGGCTTCATTTTTATTGGCAGTTATGGGGGGCAGGAGCAGGAGCAGGAGCTGAAGCAGGTGGCAGGTGGCATGTGGACAGGTATGTATGTATGTATGTGTTTGTGTGCCTCGATTGGGGCAACTTCGTTACGCTCCTTTTATTTTTATTTTATTTCATACACGGGGTTTCCCTTTTTTCTTCACATTTCTTGTGTCCTTATTCACTCCGTCTTTCATTTATTTGACCTCTCCACGTGTGGGTGGGTGTGGGTGGATGTGTGCAGGTGTGGGCAGGTGTGGGCAGGTGTGGGTGTTTGCTCACGTAATTCCCTAATTAAATACTTAAATTGTAATTGCTTTCGAACGTTTCATGAGACGACAGGCGGGCAGAGAAAGCGGGCAGGACCAAGGACCAAGGACCAAGAGTCGCCTTCTGCTTTTTCTTTCGTCATTAAAACGCACAGGTGGCTCATATACCACCTTTCTGGTACTTGTATATATAGCAGTACACTTGTAGCTTACATATATCGCCACAAGTCCATTGAAAAAGGATCAGGATGTGTGTCCTTCTCTGTATGTGTATGTGTGTGTCTGTGTGTGGGTAAGGTGTAACCCAACTAAAAGATGTGTCCGCATCATGTTTTCAATTTCAATTGAATCCAAAAATCCAGCTGAATAATTCAGCAGCCGACAGACATCCATCCAATCAAATCGAATCACCTTTAATTGAACGAAAACAAATCAAGCTACTCTCATATTGATTCTAAACCAATTAAATTAAACGAAAATATTCCCCAAAATATTCTCAAAATCTCAAAAGTGATTTTAGTTGTCACTATTTTAAAGTGTTAATTGCTTCGCATCTCCGTTTAAAAATAATAAAAAAAAACAGGGAAAACCGGAAGCCTGTTGCGAGTAGCTTATTGTGCGACCATTAAGTCATCGCTTTAATTTTAATTGCCCTCGACTTAGCTGACGCCGCTGTTGACCCCGAGAACGGTGAGAGTCGCGCTCACCTCTGACCCCCGCCCCGGCCCGCCTGCCTGCTTGTCTGCCTGGTCGTGTCCTCCTGTGTCCTGCATCCGGGCCACGTTTTTATGTACTTTTAAGTGCGCAATTAAAGGTCAATTGCCAGCCTGGCCAGCCGGGCTGGACTCGGCCTGAAGTAGCCCATAAACTAGTCAAAAGTGTGGGCTTTGTTCTTTCTCTTATTTTTTTTTTGGGAATAACTATGATTAAATGAAATATTTTATTAAGAGCTTTTTTTTTTGACGAAAACTTTCTCTTTCTCAAAAACAGAACTCCAATTGGAGTTTCTTGAGGGCTCTCTTTCTCTCTCGATCTCTCTTAAGGCTCACAAAGATCATAGCATACATTTTCGGGCCTTGCGTTCTCCATTTCTATTTTGTTTCTCTTTCAAAACTCTCTCTTTTTTTGTCTCAAAAAACAACTCTCTCTTGTGATCTCTCTGGCAGCCCACAAAGATTATAGCATACATTTTTGGGCCCTGCGTTCTTCATTCCCATTTCGTTTCAAAATCATATCTTTATAGCTCGTTGATATATTATCAGGGCTTTTCGCCAAAATTGGACAATGGGTACACACTGGTTTCGATTAAAGTGCGGCATTTTGCATTATTTAGGCCATTTAGAATTTTGTGAACTTGACCTCACAGCAGCCTTTTTTTTCCCAACTTTTACTCGTGGCGACAAGCAGGCTGTCCAGCCAACTCACTTTTTCTCACAAATTCCAACAAGATCTGCTGAATTGTAAGTACTTAGTTCAGGAAATTGTGAAATCATAAAACATAAGCACCTGGACATATTCCCCGGTAGCTTCCGAGCCCATCCCAGTGCCACATCCTCAGATCCCACTAGAGATCCCACCGACTCTAACCTACAAACCATGAACGAAAAATCAAGCACGCTGGCTTCGTCGGAGAACCTGATCGAATACCGGGCCGGGCGAATGGTGCTCCAGGGCAAGACGGTGCAACCGGACGAGCGCAAGGGCCTGCTATTCTTACGCCGCTGGGCCGATAACGAGATACACTTCCACTGGATGGACCGTCACTCGGGCGAGATCGAACTGGACGTGATTGCCAATGCCGGGACGCTGGAGTTTCGCCGCGTGGAGGAGTGCAAGACCGGGCGGGTCTATGTGCTCAAGCATGTGGGCTTGGTGCGACGCTACTTCTTCTGGATGCAGGAGCCGTTTCCGGAGCACGACGCCATCTTTTGCAAGAAGGTGAACTCGTTGATTTCCAGCGCCAATCGTCGCCGGGTCGAGTCGGCTGCCGCCGAGGGGGACGTGGACACCGAATCGGAGCCCCGCACCGATGCCGAGGAGCTGGCAAGTGCCGGCAGTCGCGGTGGCGGCGGCTGCGATATTCCCGACGACGATGTGCTCTTGGCGGAGAACCCGTTCGCCAATGCCCCGGAGTCGGAGCTGATTTGGCCGGAATACTTTGGCCGTGAGTCGCCTGTGGACTTGACGCCAGTCGATGTGACGCCCTTCCTGGAGGTCCAGCACCAGTACGGGGAGGAGACGCACCAGTATGGGGAGGGGGATGTGCCGATGCCGCAGTTGGACTTGGCCCAGGCCCTGCGCTTGGAGTGGGATTCGGCCATCAATGTGCTGCTGACCTCGGCTTCCTACCGCCAGAGACTGATGGCCCATCTGCCGGTCGACCCGGAAGACGATCCCACCGATCCGGAGTGGCCCAACGAGCAGTGCCGCATCATAGACGAGAACTTGCACTCGCCGCACTTCTACGAGGCGATGGAAACCTTTCTCTTCGGCTTCCAGGCAGGAGTCATGGGCTCGGTCGTGGAGATGATCAATCCCAACAATAGTGAGCTGCTGGAGGCCGCCCGGGCCGGTGATCTCGAAACCTTCATGCGTCTCCTGCATCGCGATGAGATGTCCGAATGAGGCAAAGTGTCTCATAAATAAGTCACAAGCCCACAACCCCACCCCCACATAAAAAAAAAAACCAAAAAAAAGGACGAAGACCGATATGGAAGAAGAGTAAGGATAAAGAATACAAAATGCAATAACTGCTTGACTCCGAGTCCTCGCCGCTCCCCTTTCCAGAGTTACGAAGATAAATGAGATGCCATAAGTTAGACGACAACTTGCACAACTTTCTCCGGACAATGGACGGGGACAGGAGCAGGGCAGGGAGCATGAAAAAACTGAAAGAACACTAACAATTGATATAAAATACACACAAAACTCACAAAAAAAAACAAAATGAAGGGGCCAAAGGAAGTTGGGGACACAAAAAAACAAAACAACAACAACAAAAGAGACACAAAGAACAACAAAAATAAAGACAATAATGAAAAGAAAGAAGCATTTTTAAAAATAGTTGTAAACTGCAACGGGGAGTACTTTTCAGTTTCAGAGTTTAAGAGTTTCCAGGAAGAGTTTCCTGGCGGCCTGCTCTTGCGCCTCATTTGTATGGCTCTCGGGCCTCTCTTTTTCAACCTCCTTGCCGCCATTTGAGGGCACCCTTGGCACCCGAAAACTTTCTCAACGTTGTTTTAATGAAACTAAGTAAGCGGCAAAATGGAGGGCCCTGCCAGCGATTGAGGTGCAGAGCGGTCTTGGATGGGTGGCAGATAAAGCACTCCTTTTTGGCCAGAAGATACCAGAATATTCTACAAAGTTGTTGCATTATGTCATAGTTGGTTAAAAAGAAAGAAGAAGCATAAAACAGGCTAGAAAATGGCTGCCAAATCAAAAGTCTCATCTTGATGACTTGCTTTTTTCGGCTTTTCTTTCGTTTTTTCTTTCTCCAAAGTGTGGCCATAAGTGCTTAAGACCTAAGCCTTTAAGTAAGTGTGGCTGTAGTTTTACTATTTTGGGATTTTTACAAAACTTTGCATTTAAATGAATGTTGCACCACTGTTGCAGGTAAAAGATGAAAGCCGATTTCATGCTGCAATTAGAATTTGCACAAAATTTAAATAAATATGTGGATATTTGCATAAAAGTAAGGCAAAGTGTGCAACATTTTATTTAATTTTTGCCGCATTTTCCACTACCATAATAAGGCCACCCCTCCCCTCTGCAGCAGCCATAAAACTTAACATTGCCATAAAAATTACTTAAAACCCAACCAACAAGCAGCTTAAATATGCCGCTTATTGATGTTCTCCTACAACGAAGCAAATGCAATAATAGTTAAGAGTTGAAAGCATTGGGGAGTTTTTCCGCTTTTCCAGCATTTTCTCTTCTCCACTTCCCTGGCTCTGCAACCAGAACTCGAACTCGAACTCTATTTCCATATACATCTCTGTAACTGTAGTCCTGGTCCTGGTTCTGGTTCTGGTCCTGGTCCCTCTCCTTTGTTGCTATGCGTGTTGCATACTAATTTCAAAAATTTGCCATTACATTTGTAGTTGGCACTACACTCTACACAGTTACTGCTACTGTTTTTTGCCATTTTTTCTGGTCCTTGGCCCAGACCTTTGCCTTTGTCGGTTTGCTGCCATCTTGAATTACGTAAACATTCACAAACTGGGCACAAGCTGAGCCTGGATCCTTGATACAAGCCTTGATAGAGGCTGCAACTGAAACTGATGGCTCCTGAAGGGGGGGGGGGGCTGTGTAATTTGCACCAGTTAACGGTTTGATCTGCGATCGCGAGTTGGGCGTTTATTCACCATAATCTGCTCAAGTGTTCTATTGACGTGACTTTCTTTCAGTCGTGCTGAAGTGGTTGTTATCGAAAATAGCAATCAAACCAGTGAATCTGAAGAAGATTTTCGAACTGGTTTTTGATTATCTATGGGTTGTATTTAACGTTTCGATGATTTCGATTTAGTTGCGGGCGATGCGAGATGAGGAGGTGGAACTCATGAGTTACAGACCAGTATAATTCTTGCGAGCAACAGACAAAAGGCATCGCGGACGATTCAAGCCGATGGTACGACGATGACGCGATTCAGGTGACTCGCGGTGCTGACTGACGGCGCGCACTACTGCGGGAAGATCTCACCGCGGCACCAGTGATCATCGGCGGCGTGTTCTCAGCCGGCACAACATTCAAATATTTCTCATATCGCGCGTGACATAACAGCTATATGAATAACGGAAAATCTGAAGTACAGAAAGGATGATCAAATGACTACGAGTTCTAACGTTTAATCATTTCTGTGTTTTCTTAAAGGAGCTTTTTCGACCATCTTCGAAGTACGGTGTTCTCCACCGCTGTGCGTACAGCAGCATAACTAGGTATACGGCGAAAAAGTTAACGATGGCGCTAACAATGCGTGACAGCGAGCTAGTGGTTTCTGATTACAGTGATAGGCGGCATTTCTGTGGCGCCTACCCATGGCGACCTGGTTCCCCATTCGCGACTCTATGATTAGACGACCCGATATTCTTTATGAAGATGTTATGACGACGAGATCAGTTGTTTGGCGGTTGGGCGATTTGAAGTGAAAACGTGACGTTCGCTGTAAACTCGGTAAGGACCGTGGGGAAAAGGATGAGAAGGGTTTCGTCTCCGCCAGGATAACAATAGAATGTCGCCGCTGAGCTTTGTTCGTTCTGGCAAGCCAGAAAGTTAATCCAGTTGCGAGAAGCAATGAATAAATTGTCCCGAAAACGCATTCCAAAATATCCTAAAAAATAAATATAATCGATATTACATTATCCTTGTAAGGATACGCTTCAAATTATACACATATATCTCCCTATTTTAAAGATATCTGCTATCTGATTCGGATTTAAGCTGGCAATTACTGAATTAAACAAGTCTGCAGGTGATACTGCCATTGTGGGGTTAAGTTTAACCCCCTGTAGCCCCCACACTCTCTCTCCGAAAAAGTGCATTTAACAAATTAAAATCGCAGCCACCACGACCGCCAAACGAAATGGCCATAAAGGAGGATCTGCAGGGTGACTGTCTCTTTTATTTAAAAATTGTTTTCGCCACCCACTTGGGTCACCACGGCCCACTGGCCGATGCCCAATAATGATGTTGGCAGGACCTCGCTCTCATTTTTTGTTTTTTTGCGAGTGGCTGGGAAATGCAATCCAAGCCGGAACTGACACGCACAAAAGGATATGCAACATTCACTAATAAATTTCATATTTATGTAGAACACAGAGTGCAGCACACAGGATGTCTACACAGGACAATGGCCGGGACTGGCATTCGGAGGACGCCCATTCCCAGTCCCATTCCCAGCCCAAATATAAACGTGAAATTGCCGGTTCAGGGATGTTTGGTTTGGTGTGTGTGGATGTGGGTGTGTTTGGGTGTGTGGGTGCGGTTGGGAAAGCAAACATTCAAAGGGTGTGACAAAGGACATGGGAGTGGGTCCTGACAATCACGGCCAGGACACAAAAATGAATGCGACCAGAGGCAATAAAAACGAATCGAAAATGAACCGATTGCATATTAATACTAAATTATTGATATATTCCCCAAAAAATGGATAAAAACTAATAAAGGATTGAATATATGATAGCCAGTACTCATCCTTGCAATAAATTACTGTTATTTGGGGAAAATAAATACTAAATAAATATTAAGTTCACGATAGATTACCAGAAAGTGTATAAATATTAATAATTACTAGAATATACAATACCTGGTACTCATTCTTCCACAAAACTTTGGAAATATAATACTAGATTAATACTAAACTAACGATAAATTATCAGAAGATCTAAAGAACTATAAATTAATTCAATATACGATACTCGGTACTCATCTTTTTATAAAAATACTGTATTTTTGTCGAAAATATAATACTAAATTGTTGAAATATACTAATACAGTGTAAAAATACCAATAATGGCTAGAATATTACCTTTATTTGGCGCGAATAAATACTAAATAAATGCCTAATTCCCAGAACTAATAATGACTGGATTATACAATACCCGGTACTTGTTCTTTCATAAAACTACTGCTATTTGTCACAAATAAATACATGATTAGTACGAAATATCTATATCTGTTTATATATACCAAAAATACTATAAAATACTGTACAAATACTAAAAATGACTTGAACATACGATACGCGGTACTCATCCATTCTTTTAAGTCTTGGTTTTTGATGCAAATAAATACTAAACTGCTTATATATACCAAAAGAATATATAAATACTAAAATTGAATTAAATATACGATACCCGGTACTTCTATCGCCTAAAATTACTCCAATTTGATAAAAGTAGATACAAAATTATTGATATAACCTCCAAAAAAGCATTGTACTTTTAAATGTTTAGTATTCGATAACTGGTACTCATACTTTAAAGAAAATACTGTTGTCTCGAACAAATAAATACTAAATTATTGATTATAGATAGACCTACTTGACTATACGATACCCTGCTCTCAACAATCTTTAAAACTATCCATGATTTTGTCACAAATCGTTGAACCAGAAGCCCTCAACGTAAACCACATCACTTCAGCAATCAATTGAAAATAAAATTGATTTGATTTTTGTTCCAATTATGAATTACATTTAACGAGCGATAGGATGGGATGAGGGGGTTTTAATTTTTGCACCAACTGACTAATTAGCATAATAGGAAATTATTAACAACTGTTTTGAATTTACCTTAAACTCCATAAATATTTATGCCATCACTTATTCATGGAGCTTTAATATTTACGCATTTAAACACTCTGCCAGGCAAATGAAAACAATGTAACCTAAATAATTGATGCAATAAATGGTGGAACTTCCACTCTGTGCCGAAAAGCATTGTCTAACACCTTGCTGGGCTTCGGTGGCCCTGAAGCTCGTGATTATTTTCCAACCATTATCCATTAATGAGCTGAAAAACAGGAGACAGGAGACAGGACACGACGACTAATCCCCCGAGCTGGCAAAATAAAAGCTTACAGCGTCGCATAATATTTATTTAAATTATTAAAGAGTTTTCTCTCCTTTTTCTGTGTCTATTGTGGGGCACAAACAGGCTTTGTTGATTAAGGAATTACACAGTTTACAGTATTTAAGCAAGAAATCGAGAGAATACATCGTATATACAAGGATATACACACCAGATCCACCATATAGTATATGTATATATTTTTCAATTATTAATTGATGTAAGGAGTCCTGGGCCTGAGCTTGTTTGTTTTTCTGTTTGCCTCTGGCTCGTTTTATTTGCCTTTTGCTCCCAATTGCCTTTGGTTTTATAAGGATAACTATGTGTGTGTGTGTGTTAGTGCAAGGATCTCTGCGTGTATGTGTGTGTGTGTGTGTTTGCCAAGCCAAATTCAAACTTGAGCACTTGACATTTCACGCTTGCATAGATGGCACTTGGTAGGCAAAAACCGTCAGTCGAAACCGAAGCAGAATCCCAAATGCATTTGGCTTTGCAACATGTAGCCTGCCTCCCCCCGTTTTTTTTTTGCAACATCCCTCCCAGCCACTCTAATGCCCCCCCCTTTTGGTTTGAGAGCCCCAGCTGACACTGATGATGTGCTATTTATTTTTGGTCTAGGCTCTTCTGTCCTCGCCATTTGCGATTTGCGATTTGCCATTCGCCCTGCTGCGTTGATTAAACATTTGTGTTATGAAATATATATATGTACATATATGCTATAGGATGTAGGATAGGATCAGAATACATGCAGGAGTGGGCTTGGAGCGCCCTCATCTACTTTATATGCATATGACGCTTTTGATTGCTGTTTACTGGCTGTGCGCATCCCTTTGGCTTGCAGTTTTGATCCTTTAATAGAATATTTAATTTTAATTACAAACATTTGATTTCCCACTTCAGTCATCGTAGTCGTCGTTGCTGCACCATCGCTGCCAGTTGCCTTTAAAAATGCATGAATCGTAAATGCACCAAAAGAAATTATTATAAAAAGTTATTAAAGAAAAATGATTATATTTCATGACTAAATTCTAGAAGATATCAAAAGAAAAGACCTCTAACATTTGCATTTTTTTCAAGTTTCGATTAATTTCTCTCTGTGCATCTCTACTAGTCTGTGTATGTGTGTGTGTGTTTTGAATGCGTGTGTGCCTGAAAGCATAAGCCGGCCAAGTTGAGCGAGACTGCGACCGAGACAAGAGCCAAGTTACTTGGGGCTTTTGTCAATGCCACGATGACTGCGACTATGACGAGGCATGAGGATGACTTCTTTAGCTTTCTGCAGTGCTTATGGAGGCCATTTGCCACGCCCCCACCTCCAGGCAATGCAATGACCTCCAGCCAGGAGTTGGGGCCAAAATGGAAACCAAAACCTATTCATGTATGAAGATAGGTGATGGTGTGGTGGTGGTGTGGTGGTGTTATCTTAAAGACCGCCTTAATCCCCATGACCGAGAAGATAAAACTTTATTTAATCGCTGAAATGTAAGAGACTTGCCAAAGTATTACAAAACTTTTTAAAATCTTTAAACCTCTTTAAGTAGGGGGGAAGGCTATCTATACTCATAGACTGTTCTAATCAAATAACTAATTTAATTCCATCTTCTTTTCATTTCAGGTGAGTGTTATCCCTAGACAAATATGCAATTTGCACGTAAGTTGTCTCCCTTTGCAAATACAGATCCATCATCGGGGCTTATGGTAGACCTCCCTCCTTGGACGGAGGAGATTTGCCTTAACGGAGAATATAATTCCAGAGATTCGTGGCGCGTTCCATTTGTCAATGTGCAGCACGTACTCAATCTTCTGGCTTGTCAAACTTGCCAATGTTGCAACCGAAAAAATGTTTCATCTTGCCCCAAGATGAGTGCCAGGAGGGAGGAGGGTTTTTGAGAAAAAAATATCAGAACTCAAAGACAGTCAGTATTAGTAGCAAGTCAGTATTTTCTGGCATTTATTCATACCCGGTACTTGTGGCTCTCCCTGTTTCATCCCTGGAGGAATATCCTACATCCCTGGATGTATTTTTTTTTTTTTTACTTTAGTTTGCCTCTAGGGGGGATTCCTTATCGTTGCTCATCCAGCATTTTTTTTTTTTTGTACTTCCTCCACGTGCCACAAGATACGTGAGTGTGTGGGTTTATTAGGGAACTGTTGTGTGGGTTACTGGCTGTGTGTCTGGGTGTTTGGCAAATACTCGTCTATAGTTTCGTGTGCCACAAACAAAACAACAAAAAAAAAAACAAAAAATCATCTGCCCCGTCCAGATGATTCTATTAGCCAAACAAACACACCGAGCAGAAGGGTACGGATCGATGGGCCGCCAATGCACCCAGAGGCATTGAACAGACTGGCTGGAGTGTCCGGAGTGGGTGCTCCGATGGCGCTCTAAAAATATCAACATATTTCATTCTGGCCTGTATCCTTGGTGGGTCCTTTCTGCTGCTCGGCACATAACTAAATTACAAGTTGCCAATAATAGTGTGGGTGTGTTGCTGTTTCTGTTCCTGTTTCTGTTTCGGTTTTGGTGTGTGTCAGTGGCAAGGAGCACAAAGGACACGTCGCTCCGTCAGCTGTCCATCCGATGCGCTGCGCTGGTCACTTGCTGGCTTTTTCCTCTCCCCGCCCTTGGCCCTTATTTCCTCCCTCCCCCCCTAACTTTTTCCCCCATTTTCCAGCAGCAGGAAAGTGCTTTCATTGCCTTTCACAGTCGAGTTGCTCTAATAATGCAAATACAAAATAAGTAAATAGTGTGCAGTGCAGTCAAGAACTCAAATAAACTCGACTTTAGTTCATGAAAGTCACTGTCGAAAATAGTTTAGTGGGTTTTAGGTTTATTCGGAGTTCATTTTGAATGAATTCTTATTATATTTAGTGCTTTTATCGGTGAAAATTATTTGAAAAGTAGGAAAATATAACTTTGGGGAGTACTAGGCATCATAAAATCTCGTAATCTGTTCAGTTATTTGAGAGTTTCTTTCTTCTGGTGTTCATTTATCTTGGTGTTCATTTTTCTGGTGTTCATTTTAAAATAAAGCTTTAAATGAACTATTTTTAATCGTAGGAGTGCATATAATAGGGAAGAATGAATTTTGCAGAGTATTGGCTTAGATATACTGTTCATTTCTTCTGGTGTTCACTTCTTAAGGTGTTCATTACTCTAAAAGTTCATTTCTCCTAGTGTTCATTTTAAAATAAACCCTTAAACTAACTATTTCTAATTGCTGAAATAAATAGAATAAGATGGAAGATACATTTTTGCTAGTAATGAGTTTCAAATCGTGATCATTTCTCCTGGTGTTCATTTCTTTTAATATTCATTCCTCTTAGTGTTCATTTCTCCTAGTGTTCATTTCAAAATAAACCCTTAAATTATTATTTCTATTAGCTTGAATGAATAGAATAAGAAGGAAAATACATTTTTCCGAGTATCGAGGTTCATATAGTGTTCATTACCCTTGGAGTTCACTTCTCCTAGTGTTCATTTCTTTTAGTGTTCATTTTCTAAATAAAGCGCCAACTGAACCATCCACTATTCAATATTCAATGCCAAATATTCCACTGGCTTTGTTACCGCCTCCTCCACCTCCACCTCAACCTCCTTTCAATTTCAATTTGAGTTTCTCCAGCAATGCCAATTATTTTCAGTTCTTAGTCATAATTTAGCAAGTGAACGCCTGCACATGACGATGAAATTGCATTCCCCCCCTTAAACTAACCGGAATGTGTGTTACAGACCGCCTACAGTTGCCTACAATTGTTTACCGCTTGGCTGACATGTGCATATATTTCCATTGCCTTGAACTAATAATTGGAGGAGCACTGGACGGAAACCGAAACTGAAACTGAAACAAAGTTCATCCAAATGGGGGTCTCTGGCTGAACCGAATTCATTGTTAATGAAGTTGAACGATTCGAAAAGTGTTTCCAATTAGCCCAGTTATTACTTTTTGCCAATAAATTCGATTTTCTTGAATGTAAATGAAACCAATTTATTATTGTAATTGTATAATTGCCATCGTTAGCATTGTTTGAGTTGGGAAAAGTGAAGGAAGCTTCCACCTTAGGGATATCTTGATACTTTTCTTCGATCTGGAATCGTTTTTTAAGCTCTCTGACCTCGATATGAATTGTTTGCTGGAAGCCTTTGTTCTGCTGTACCCCCCGGATTGCAAATAAAACAAGGATATTAAGCTTCCAATTGAGTTTTGAGGATATTCAAGACCCGTTTATTGAGCGGTTTTGTTTGCCCTTGTCCCGGAACCAACAAACATTACGCCCCACCACTCAGGCCCCCCAAACTTTTTTCATTTTTTCGCCTCAATCTTTGGCCCAGGAAGCAGAAAAACAAAAAAAAATTGAGGAACAAAAAAAAAAAAAATTATGTAGGCGCAATAGCAAAAACAATGTGAAGATATTTTGCGGCGCAACCTTGAGGTGCACCACACACCCCCGCCGTTGAACGACGACGACCCTTCAGCCACCCACCCACTCACCCCGGTTTCGATTCAACCCCATTTGACATTCCCTTTCGGCAGAATGCACTTTTAGAAAATATTATAGACTGTCCAAAAATTATAATTATTATAGGTACTAGTTTGAAATATTTAATATTTAACCACAACACTTGTTAAAATTTTTTTAAAAATTTATTTAAGCTTAATATTTATTTTTAAAATCTTGTTTTTTATTTCCGTGTATGTAAATTTCCGTTGAAACGGGTGGTTATTGATTTTTTCCTCGTCGTTGGCTCACTCGCTTGAGCCTTTGCCTTGCCTTTGGCTTCTCTCCTTATTCAACATGATTATTATTTATAATAAAATCAGCACTAACAACAGCAACAACAACAACAACAGGCCACAAACAAGCCAGCAAACAATAAAAACAAAAATCAAAGTTTCCAGCTAAAATAAACCTCTTGAACCAGCCAGCTACTACGCTGAGAAAGTCCGTCTGGCATCGGCATCGGCATCGTTCCATGTGCACGGGTACATGGGCATTATTAATTCCGTTAAAGCCGGCTTGGCTTGGCCTGCCCCCCATTGGATCCGTTGGAGCCCTAAGCTGCCTCATCCCCGTTTTTGGAAAAATACAGGCGCGACCATGGAGCTCATTAAAGCGCAACAGAAGAGGACAGCCAGCTGGGGGGCCGATAGAGACGGCACTAGGGGGACAGGGCCCCGGCAAAATTGCAATTTCAATAACTCACGGAGGGAAAAATGGTAGAAAAAAAGAAGGGAAATTAGTCAGAGATGGTTTATATGGTAGAGGAGGGCCTTAAATACTGAACTATTCATAACCGGTACTTGCCAGGGAAATAATAAAAGTATAAGGTATCATATAGTCTTCTTACAGATCTCCAAAAAGAAAACTAACGAAGAAGACCTTCTTTAAAAAAGCTTAACCTTGTTTATAATATTAAACAGTGTTACAATACCCGGTACTTTTAAGGTCAGAGTAAAAGTACCAGGTTTCATACAGTTTCTTGAATATGTTCCAATAAGAAATCTAACTAGTAAGGCCTTTCTAACTAAGCTGGCATACTTATGATACTGTAACTATAATACCCGGTACTTGTCAGAGAAATACTGGAAGTACCGGTTTATAGTCTGTTTACCGTTCTCCAATAAGATATCTAAGAACACAAGTCTAAGAATCTAACAAAGGAGTAAATAACACTAACATAAATAAGGTGATATATGATACTGTAACTATAATACCCGGTACTTGAAAGAGCAGTAATATAAATACCGGGTATCATAGAGTCTTCTTACAGTTCTCCAATAAGATATCTAACAATCCAACAAAGGTCTCTCTAAATAAGGGGATATCATATGCATACTGTAACTATAATACCCGGTACTTTTTAGCAAAATTTATAGATGTACCAGGTATCATACAGTCTTCTTAATAATTTCCAATGCGAACTACAACCATTAAAGCCTTTTAAAATAAACTGAACCATGTGTACCATACTAAACTGTGATACAATACCCAGTACTCATAGAGTCAGAGTACAAGTACCGGGTATCATACCGTCTCCCAAAAGACCTACAAGACTACAAGCCCTCCCCACAGTAAGCCAATTAGACGCCTCTCAGATTCCATTTGAAGTTCACATTTAGTTCACAACCTCCCCTAAGCAAAGCGAACATAGCCAGTCACCACTGTAGCCGGGTTTTTGGTTAGATAACTAAACGGGGGGAGAGTGAGGAGTGGTGAGGGTCGGGGCAGGACCAAATCGGGGGTAAAATATAGTGTCTGTGGTGGAGTCGGGTGTGTGTAAGTTGCTCTAGTGCTATCACAGTTTGCTCCAATTTCAAAGCATTACGCTTATGAGAATTTATGGTGTGTGTGTGTGTGTATGGGTATGGGTACGTACGCAGGATGCGCAGGACCTGCTGGCGCCCTGCTGAGCGGCTCGTGGCGCTCGTCCTTTCGTCCTTTTCGTTGCGGCCCTTTTTGATTCTGATTCAGGTCCGATTCTGGCTTGTGCTGCGGTGGCGATGCGATAGCCTGCGCTGCTCTTGGTGCTCCTGGTGCTCCTGTGCCCTGCAATTAGTTGAGGATGATAAAAACGCTGTTCACCGGCAGTGTGTCCTTTTCGTCCTTTCCTGCCGTATTTTTTTTGTGTTTTTTTTTCTCCCCTGAATGCTCATTGCTTCTGCAGTTTTGCCAACTCATTTGGCGCCATTTACGTCCTGGTAGCACACACTCACACGAGTACACAGGAAGAAACGAGAAAATAGCTGCCACATATAGCTGCCACGTACTTTCCCCCATTTGTGGCCCTCTGGCGGGCCTCTTCTTGTCATCATCCTGATGGCCGTCCTGCCGCCTAATGAAGTCGCCATTGCCATTTCTCCGCAAAACTTTCTCCGCCATCCTGTTTGCCAACCGTTATTAGTCGTGTTTCGGGGCGAGAAAGTATCATGTTGCAATCAATTAATTATGTAATTTCTTGTGCCACTGAAACAAAATACTGAAGGCATCTCCCAAGAAAGTATCTCCAGAAAGTTGCCAGGATATTAACAAATTTTGCTTTAATTTTATGGCAAGCGAGTGTGTTGCGCGAAGGACGATGCTCTGCAGCTGGTGGCAGGTAGTGATAGCATCACAATTTATGCAAAACATGACAACAGGGGGGGGGGGAAAAAATGAGACGGAGACACACACACACTCCCACCTCCATATACATAGATATAAATATATATCACAATAAAAGAATGCAGGGGTATAGGTGTATGGGAGTTGGAAATTGCTGAAAATCTTGCATAAATTGCTGCGCCCTCAGAAGTATGCAATAAAAATCACAACAAACATGTGACAACATTTTTGACAAGCCCCTCGGACGTTTAAACCTCAAATATTATGCAACACTGGCTAGAGCACGGCCACGCCCACAGTCGCGACGCCGAGGACGCCCAGGATGCCCAGGACGCCATTTGGCGCCACGCTTCGACGAAGCTGCAAAGCTTTTAATTAAAGCATTTGCATTTTATATCAGACCCGCACACCGACACCCGCGGCCAGTTGAATAGGTCCGATTCCGGGTGGATTATTTTTGCTCATTTCCAGGACACTTTGGGGCAGACGAAAAGTGCTTTAAAATGTGCCAAATGAAGAGCCATTTTGTTCTATTATTTTGGTCCTTATAGTCCTGGCACGCACACTGCCACACCTGAGTGGTGCGCCGCAAGTTATGCAGCAAAAAAAAAAAAAAAAAGACAACGAGTTCGCTCACACATCCCTATTTTCGTTTTACTTTCTTTTTCTTTTTTCTTTGTTTTGTTTCTTAATTGATTCTGGCTATAAAGGGGGGGGTGGGGGGGGGGGGGGGGTGTACTAGTGGGTGTAAGTGTGCTAATTTTATGAATTGAATAGTGCCTGCCCCCTGCATCCTTTCGATCCTTTTCAGCCAAGCCCATTTGTCTGGCTGTGTGTGGGTGCAATTAAGTGAAAAGTGCACAGGAAATTGCAATTGTATTTGCCTATCTATCTACGTATGTGTGTGTGTGTGTGTGCAAGGATGTGCAAGGATGTGCGTTTTGTGTGGACTTAGACAATGAACCCAAGTGCAATAATTAATGAAGCAAACCAAACCAATCCCGCCCAAAATTGACTAAAAATCGAGTGCCCAGGCACCTTAATTGTTTCAAGGATAATGCATATCCTTAGAGGTACAGCTATTTAGCTTCCAAAAAAGGATAATCCCTGCTCTCATATTTTTTTATTAATATTTCTTTTTGTTTGGAAACTGTCTGTTTGGTCATTTAAGTTTCGAATTGCCACTGCAACAGCTTCATCCTCCACCACCCGCACCCCCTTTCGAAAAGGACATAGACAGGACATGTTGGCAATGTTGACATAAATGGCAATTTGGGGGAAATGCAAAATGCCTTGCCTTGCCTCGCCTTGCGGCCATGGCCGAAATGCAGCCGAAAACTGACTGACTGATTGACCGAGCGGGTTCAGGTGGCATGATGCCGGCTCTAACATCCATGTTGCAACTTGTAGCACAAGACTAACTTAATTGCAATTGTCTGCCGCCGGAGTCTCCAATTTGCGGTCTGGGGTGCTGCCCCCCCCCTGGTACATCTCTGGTATGTAGTGCTGTCGCGTGTGTTTATGGGATATGATATGCAAATATTGTGGTATCACTGTTGTTGCACACAGAAAGGATATCGGGGCTAAGAGTCAGGAGATCTCTCTGTGATATCCGGTACTTGTTAGAGTCTGATTCGAAGGGGATCTCTCTCTTGGATGGGATAGAACTATGTATGTAGGAAGCTCTTTGTAATTTACACAACACGTTTGCTTAATATATATATTTAAAACTATAAAGCAGCTCCTGCCGGTTGTTTGCCTTTTTTTTTTTGTGGACTCGCATTTGCATAATCGCCTGTTCTGGGCTCTGGCTTTGGGCCTTGACTTTAAATTTTAAAGCCTACAGACTAGACTGGACTGGACGAGGTGCCAGGGCCACAAACCCCAAGCTCCGAGCAACCGAAACCGAAACCCCAAGCAGCCGCTATCCTGGCATCCTGTGCTATCCAGCTATCCTGCCATTCTGTTATCCTGCCATCCATTAGTCATTCAGGGGCAAAGGAAAGGGTTGCGTCTGCCACTTGAGACGCGGCAAATTGCAATTGGTGGCAGTCTGATGCCGGCAGGCTGCATTGTTTACACTTTATACGTATATATGTATATATATATATTATATCCTTTTTTTTCTGTTTGTTTGTTTTATTTATCTAAGGGTAGGAAGGATATGCTACAAAAACCAGGCACATGTTGTATACATTTAAATGAAACAAGGAGAGTAATTAGAAGGACTAATTTGAGACTTGAAGCTACAACTTTAACCTTTCAAAAGCCTCTTCTGGCCATTTCCTTGTGATGGAGGTCCTCCATGGGGTATCCATAAGTCGGCAATAAATTATTGCGAATTTTTATTGCAAACTTTTCTCCCCAATGCACTATGGGCGATTTTTCATAATGGGCGGCATAAAGTCATAAAATTTATGGTGAAATATTAAGGAAATGTTTTTTTTTATTAATAGTAAACAATTCAGTTAGCTGAAAAACAATTTCTTTTTTTATCGGGTAGCAACTCTCTTTTTGTGGCAGCCCTTCAAAACCAGATGATCTGTTGATGCTCGAATTATATAAATTGGCACAAAAAATTTCATGCTGTTGAAAGTGCCTAAATTAATATTGGCTTCGTTTAAATTAATAAGTGTAATATGGATAGCAAAGCTCAACGTATTTAGAATCTTTTATTTACGAGAAATGTGTATAAATGTTCGTGGTGTTTTTAATTTCCAGTGTTATTGTTGATTGTATTTTTAGCAAAAATCTAACAATTTTAATTGTGTTCCGTGGAGTATTTCTTGAAAAGTGCATATCAAAACATCCAACTAAAAATGGCAAGTTACTAACGAAAGTGTCTAGTTTATTGTATTAATCATGTTTTTTGCTCTTTTTTGTTCCTTTAAAAGAAAAATGCACTTGAACATCCAACATCAGAGCTGAGTTCATACAATTTTTTTAATGATGAAGACACCGAATCAGACAACGAAAGCGATGACAAACATGAGAATTCTTTTGTTTTAGATGAAGAAGATTATTAACTTTTTGTTTTTTTAAGTTTAGAATATTGTTAAAACATGGTAAAATATTATTTTTTCTATTTTTATGCTTTGCTTTATAATAAAAATTTAAGTTTTTGTACAAGTGCCGGGGCTATAAAGGGGCGGAAAATAAAGGCATGGTCAAATTAAATAAAAAAAAAAAAATCCGAAAACAAACTAAAATATTAGTAACCTTAAAAACAAAATTAAGCTCCTAGCTCTATGTGTGGACTTTATGCCGCCAAAATCAACTAATCGCCCATAGTGCAATGCTGGCCACACCAGCTGCCTGATGGCTGACCGTTTTCCGTTTCATTAGGGTGCACAAAAAAAAGGATATCTTTTTGTGGGAAAAGGAGCAAGTATTGCCTACTTTTTGGGGCCACTGCCGCGGCGACTCTAATGATGCAGAAGCAGAAGCTGGTGGCTGGAAGCAGAAAGACGATGATGAAAGGCCATACAAAATGTAATTACAGTGGGGAAAATGCAATACAACAAAGAGGGGAACCGAGAACTGGGAATGGGAATGGGAACTGGGAACTGGGAAAGCCGCAGCAACTTTTCACAATTTTAACTTCAGTTGCAGCCGCCACACAAAAAAAAAAAAAGGACATGAGCGCGGGATGGGAGGAGAAAATCAAATTTATTTTTGTTTGTGTTGGTCCTTTGGTCCTGCCTTTTTTTTTTTTGCTCTCTGGACTGAAATAAACCACAAAGCGCAGTCATTGCCGGCATTGCATCATCCTCAAATGGCAGGTCCTTTAGCCAGCCTCCCCCAACCCCCTCTCTTAACATTTATTTGTGTATCCTGCCATGCACCTTCAGTTTATCGTTTTTTCATTCTTTTTTGTGTAGTGGACTTTTGGATTTATGCGCGCACTTGAATTTGCATTTGGCCACAAAAAACGCGATGTCGAGTGGGTTCAAGAGCTCTCTCTAGGAGGGGAGGAACAGGGTTTAAAGCCATCCGATTCCCTTAATTCATATAAACGATGGGCATATAAACATTCACGGTAATTTATTGAAACGCCCGGCATCCGGTGTGGCATGAAACATGCAACAAACATGCCAGCTAGCCAACAGAGAGATATATATACTGGAAGATATATATATACCGATTTGTGGGCTGACCACAACAGGCGATAATTGAATTCTATTGCGAACGACACTAAACAGAGAGCCAGAGCCAGAGCGAGAGCCAGGGCGAGATTCACATTAATGTCAATTGGAAATTGGCAATTAAATTATGAAATTCCCGACAAGCAAATAAAATGGCAATAAATTCCCAACTACAGTCGAGATGTAGTGGAAACACTGACAGTTTTCCCCCAAAAATCCATAAAAAGTATTGGCCTCTGCTCTTTTCTCTGGAAATTCTAATTAAAAGGCCTGACTTGCCTGGCAAACTAATTTGAAATGTGTCATGTCCTTGAAGTGCACCTGTGGAATGGAATCCCTTTATCGGCTCTCGGCCTTAGTGCCTCCTGCCTTCTGGCCTTCTATCATCCTATTGTTGTCATTGTCAATTTGGCCTTCTAATTTTCAGCCTGATTTCAATTTGAGGCTCTTTTTCAAAAACACCAGGACCCTCCTGGTGTTCTCCTCCCCATTTTTTGGGGCCTGCCTGCAAATGACATAAATATTTGATGGGACCCGAGGGGCAACGGAGCAAAGGACCAATGGGATAATGTGTAATGTGTCTGTATTTGTGTTGGCCAAATGCCGATGCCGATGCCGTTGCCGATGCCGTTGCCTCCCACACACACACACCAGTCCTTCTAATTTGATTGTTTTCTTGTTTTATTATTACATTTTTGGGCTTTTTTTTTTGGGCTGTTTGGCGTCGATTTGCGTCACCCGAAATGCAAATGACAAACGAATTTTATTTGCTGTCGTTTTTGGCTACTAATTAGGCAGCGACATTTGTGGTTGACTTGCCACTGCCCTGCCCTGCCCCTGCCCTCCGAATCGCCCTTCTTTTCCTCGAAGAAAGCTCCATTCATTTCCCAGTTCCCCAGTTCGCATGATTTAATTAAATGTCAGAATGAAAATTTTCGGCAATTTATGCATGGCAATTTCTCGGCTACTTTCGGCTTGGATTTTCCGCAATCCGCTAATGTTTCTAATTGCATTTTTCGGCTTGAATATCTGGGTGGTTTCGGTGGGTGGTTGGGTGTCCTTCTGTGTGTGTGTCTGCCTAGGTGTGTGTGTGCTCGGGAGCTGCTTAGGCAGGTGTGCCCGCATTTCTATGCACGCGATAAAAATAGACCGGGGGGGACGCGCAAAAAGGGGCGCAAAATGGAAAATCTGGCCAAGCGGAAAAGCGCATTAATTCTCACAACCACCAGCACCCCCCTCCCAGCACCTGACTTTCATACACGATTTTCTTACCTTTGTTGTAGCCCTTCTCCCCTCATACCCTCGCTAGGGGTATTTACAGATTTCCGGGAGTGTGTGGGGCACAATTCTTACCTCTTTCTAGAGTTTCAAGATTTGGTTCATAATAATTAGATACTAGAAGACTACCAGTCTTTTAAGGTACTCCGCTTGAGAATTGGATGGATATTGGCCAAGTTATGGCCATCGGAATGGGCCAAAGTGGCGCTACCCGCGATTTTCACATTTTTTGAAGGGGATCCCCAAGAAAAATTCCAAAAAAATCGATCGAAAAATATATTCTCAGATTTTGATGCAGATTTACGGAAAATCGATCCACAAATCGTTTGAGGTACTCCACTGGAGAATCGAAGGAGTATAGCCCGAGATATGGAAACCGCGCTTCTCGAAAGGATTCTCAAGAAGCCACTTGCGAAGAATCGTACTTCGTAGCTTGTCATTTGCGTGGGAAATAAATCCCGAGCTATTTATAGAGGCTGAGCATTTGAGGAATACTTTCCAACATTCACGGAGAGATTTCATCGCCTGTCTGGTTAATCCGCCTTCGCCTTCGCCTCCGCCGGCAGACACTTTTCCGAATTTTCCGCCACGGAAAGGCCTCTTCATGAACGAGTGTGCACGTGTGGGGGTGTGCGATTGTGTGTGTGTGGGAGTGTGTGGGGGATGTGGGTGGGTGGAGGGATGGGTGCATTATTTCTAATTAGTAAAGTTTGTCTGTCAACTGACGGCAATGGGAAAACTTCTTTGACTTGTGCCGAAAAACCCAAACGGCCAAATCAAATTCAAGTAGCGCCAAAATGCCAAATAAAAACGAGGACACGAGAGTCCTTGGAGTAGGAGGATGGGGAAGGGGGACTTGGATTTTAGCCAAAGCTCGTGACAAAACAATTTCCATACTTCACATAAACTCGGCTCAAAGTTAATGAGCAATCTGTGTATCTGATGTATCTCGTTCCTGTGAGTTAGGTTGGATGGCTGGTGGGCTAAGGGGGGTGTGTGTTTTGGGCCAACATTTACATCTTGTATAACTTCCGGTTATCAAGTGCATAAGCATAAATGACAAAACCCATAACTCAAACACAGACAGGAAGCAGCCCAGCACCAGAATTGTTTAACTTTTGCTTTTCACCAACTTTTACTTTTGTGGAAAATCCACTCTCCGATTTTAACACTACTATAGCTTTTCATCCGATTTTTTTATTATTATTGCGCGACACAGTGTCCCTTAATTTGTGCAACAAAATGGTTTTGTTTTTAACTTTAGTTTCTGGCTAAAAATAAGGCCATTAATATGGATATGGAGCTCCAAGTTGGCCTGCTCCGCAATTAAATAAAATGCCAGCCAGGTGTTCGGGATGGGCTATTGAATTTATCTCGTAATTGAATTTGGCAATTAGCATTCAACTGTTATCGGGCATAATTCATTAAATATTACTAACCGAATATGCGTCGAGTAATAAAAATAAAAATTAAGTCCTGACTCCTGAGCGAAATATTCAATTTCCATTGATTAAAATTACCCACTGAGCTGTACATATGTTCGACATGATTGATGATTAATGCCTCCGACTAGCTAGTAAGCCACTCTCCAGCCATAAACACACATATTATATACATCTTTGATGAAGTTTGGCACAAAGTTTTTACATTATACAGTCTATGAACTTTTCTGGCCTGATGCCTGGATGCCTGGATGCCTGCTGATTCATTTCCATTTCGGTTCATAAATATTTCAAAGAGCTATATGCTATATGCATATATTTTTTTTTCAACTTTAAACTCCGGCAATCGACAATAAAAGTTGAAAACCGACCACGAAGGACCCGCGAGACCTTCTCATCTCATCTCATCTCATCTCGCCCAATTGTGCCAATTTATATTTATATACCCGCTATATATGTATAGAGAGCTTTTTATTATTTATAGGCTCTTCTATGTCATATATACACGGATATCTGGTTTGTTTCCATCCAGCCATTTGCAAATCCAATTAGCTTAGATTAAACACATAAAATGCAGCGACAATAAAAAAAATAAAAAAAAAAAAATATTCCCATTCCGGTTACAGTAGCGCGGGCGGAGGTAATGGGGTTTGTTTCAAGGGTGTCCTGCAGGACATTTCTCCAGCAACAGCAACAGGGACGACAATAAATCTTGCATACAATTTATTGACAATGCTTTGGGGCGCTGAGCAAACAATGTCCTTCCGGCCGGGCCCGAAACGACAAAGGCCTGCAGTTCGTTGCGAAATATTTCAATGCCGAAAAGGAATAAATAGCGATAACTTTATGGTATGGCCGCTGCAGTGGCCTTTATTTATATTTTAAATATTAACAATTAACGGGCCATGATTTGTGGAGCTGAGGAAGAATTCATAACATCGGATATTGTCTGGCTTTAAAGTGAAGAGTAAGGAGACTAAAGGATTCTATCTAAAAAGGTAAGAATCTAAGATTCTGAAGAGGCTTAAAGATTCTATAATTTGTTAAAAGAAGCTTGAATATTTTTATAGAATGAATCTTAACCAGAATCTAAACTCATACCTTAAATAATATTTTCCTAAATTATAACAATTTTCTACATCATATCCTTTAAAATTTTTACACAAAAGCTCTGCCACCAAAGCTTTTGCTATAAAATATCCTTCAAAAGCTTTCTCTTCCACGCTTTTCCTTCAAAACTTAATGGAAACTTGTCCAGAGCCATAAAATACTGCCAAGCTTTTATAGCAAAAGCGCCACTAGCGGAATTTTCCGAAACCTTTCCAAGCCAGGATATGCTAGATAACCTCCTGCAGGATGTGTAAAAAAATAGGAGGGGAATAGTAGCAACCGACCCCGAAGAGACAAAGCCACGCAAGCAGAAACGATCTAAATGTATGACTCGCGGCCAGAAAACGCAAACTGAATTTTAATTGAAACATGAAACATGATTCAATTTCGTCCTTGCCGCCTCAGACTGGATTTTCGAGGATACCAGATACAGGACACTTGGTCCTAGAGACTGGATACTGGATTTGGGAGTCTGAAGTCTGGAGTTTCAAGTTGGCCTTAAAGTTTTGTTTGGCTAATAAATTTTTGGCCCTCCGCAGAATTGTTGGCTGAATTATTTTAGCGCTATAGCAACTATTTATATTGTTTGTGACTTTGCAACGTATATACTATATAGTTGCCTGTAGTTTTTGCCGCTGACAAGGCATAAATAAAATTCTTGGTTTGTTTTTTAATTTGTTGGCCGAAGGGGAGGGGGAAGGATCTGAGCGTCCAGCTGGCGCTGCTGTTGTTGTCAGTTTTATGTTGCTGCTGCTGCCAGACAACTGGCATAAAAAATGCAACACTGCGGCTGCTGCTGCTGCCACAGCCACTGTTGTTGCAACTAGTGTTATGCTGCAGTGTTATGGCCCAAACACACCATACTACCATACCATACCATACCATACCAGTTGAGGCCAAGAATTTGGGTCACTGCGGTAGTGTTCTGACGGGGTTTTTGCCACTGTTGCAATGTCGAGTGTCTGTTGATGATATTTTGGCTTTTTTGCCGCCCAACTTGACCCCAAAAGGAGGCGAAGGCGAAGGCGTCTTGATACGAAAAAGTTAATTCCTCAATTGCTTCGATTTTGCTTGGTCGGTTCCCCCCTCCCCCCAACCAATTATCCTTGGCCATTTTTCATGCATAGATGCTGTTGCTCCTGCTGTTGCAACTTTAATCGCATTTTTGGCCACACTGGGGATAATTATTGGGGATAAGAGCAACTGATACCCGATACTTCTAGCTAAAAATATTGTCGGTTTAAGACATCTATTTGGTATATAATTTTTAAGAGTGTATAAACTTGTGCATATACATTTATCAAATTGTTGTTGCATTTGGAGCGCAAATAAGTGGTTTATGATGAAGCCCCTTTACCCCTCTTCCTGCCTCGCATCCTGCCTCCTTCTATGCTCTGTTGCCTCTGCTCCTGTGCCTCCACAACTCCTTTTATCCTTTTTTTTTGTATTTGGTCCTGCTGTGTGAGAGTGTGGGTGATGTTGATGTTGCTACTGCAGCAGCAATGGGTGTTGCAGTTGTTGCTGCTGCCATGCTGCTTCATTTTGCATTTTTACGAGCATTGGCAGTGTCGTGTTGATGTTGCTGGTGTGTGTGCGAGTGGCGCTATAAATTGTTTATACGGTTCACTTGGCTTTGGGGCCATTTGGGATCACAATCTGCATGAATGTGTGTGTGTCTGTGTGTATCTGTGTATATCTGGGTGTTTGTGAGGAAAACAAATTTTCATTGGACGTGCTTGAAAATCTATTAAGCGTTGATAATTCAGCGTTTTCTGGCTTCTCTGGCAAAGGGTCAAAACAATAAATGGACTCTGTTTGTTTGCATTTTACATTTAATTGAAGCAAATACGTGTCTGTAGACTAAAAAAGGATATATATATGGGGGGATATAAAAATTAATAAAACTCATAGCATCAGTCATTGGCACTGTAGGCCAATAATCGTTCGCTTAATTCCATTTGAAGTCAGGCGTAAAGAAATTTGAATTATTGACAACAATGGGGGAGATGGAAACAAACACTACTACTACTCTGGGAGCCAGCCAGCACTACAAACAAATGTCAGCAATAAATTCAATTAAATTTCCCATAAGAGTTGATAATCAAATATCCATTTCCACATTTCCATAACGGTTTACTATATTAACCAATGCGAAAATATTGTTTAATTAATGAAAGAGCGAACTTTGACACAAAATTCAATTACGAATTACGGCGGCGAATAAATTTTGAAAATCTGTTGAGCGAATATAACTTTAATGCGGTTTGAATTAATGTCGGTTTATCAATTATAATCAAATAGATTACCCCAACCCCCCCCCACCCGCCTTTTCAAAGGTGTATCCTTGATGTCCCGAGCTGCTGCCCGAGCCCGAGCCATTCATCATCGACCTCGAGGTAGCATCTACTTTTGTTCCATTTCGTCCTTTCTGGCTGGTCCTCTTGTGCTGGCTTGATGCTGATTGTCCCAGCCACGACATTTCGTGCTGTGTGACAATTGTTTTGCCACAACAAGAACAACTAACATGGCAGGAGCATCAACGGCTACAACCACTACAATAACGAGAAGGATGCACTGCGCCAAAGGAAGGATATTCGTGGTTCTCCTGTCGAGAATTAGGCAAGCTACTTGCTACGAAATTTCTCCAAGTGGCATCTTGCTTTTGTTGAATGTAGTTTACAGCACCGCGAGGCACAAAAATTCTTAACCATGCCACATGAAATATGGTGGCATAAGACGTTGTCCTTCTGCCTTCACTCTTTGTTCATTCTGTGTGTGTGGGTATGGGTGTGTGTGTGTGTTGTTTTGGTTAACAACCAGCTCACTAAAACAAAACCCCAGGACCTCCATCCTCCTACCAGTAGCAGCTGCTCTTTTATGCCCCACGCCATATAATTTATATAACGCTCCAAAATAAATAACAATATAACCAGAAATTCGTCGTTTTTATTTGTTTGTCCTTTTTAGAGCCTTGTTGTTGCCCGACGAACTAATTACAAGAAAATCACACAATATTAAATTCTTTAAATCAGAGCCCTGTCTCACCACTCGTCTGCGGCTCTTCCACTCGAATGGAAAAAGCCAAAAACTGGCAAGCAAGAGTTTGCCGCCAGAATTCTTAGATAAAAAACTTCAAGTGGCTATAAAAATTACTGGCAACTGGGAGCTGGCAACTGAGAACTACAAGGGAAAACTTTTCAGCAGTTAAGCGGCAGTTAACAGTTATAACCACAAGGGAGGCAGCTGGGAAGGGGGCGGGGGGCGTGGAAAATCACTCCCCAGACCATAGCCATAGCCATAGCCCCATGGCCATCATATTGTCTGAGCATCTGAGCATCTGAGCATCTCTAGGAGTCAAGTGATTGGTCTCTAATAAGTTAACTGGTCTGTAAATTGTCCAGCTCGCTGTCCTTGTTGTGGGTCCTTTTTCCTGTTGCCTTGGTTATCCTGCCACCGCCGCTTATTTATTAAGCTATGACCCACAGTGGGCTTATAAAGTCATAAACTATAGGTTTAAGCTCTAAAAGTATAATAAACGTAGAGGTATGAGTACCTTGTATCACATACTACAGGTATTTTAGTTTATTTAATCCTTGGCTATAGTCCTTGGCTCTCCTGCCAGCCAAAAACCTCAAAAACCTCCCAGCCACATCCCACCTCAAGTCTCACCTTTCACCTCTCACCTTAATGAACCTCAATTTGTTGCCGTTCTAATTAGTTCTTCAACTTTTGTTCATTGATACAAAACGTATATATATATTTGTATATATTCCTATACCTGTACAGGTATGAGAGTGTAGAAGGCGAATAAAAATTCGCGTTTTCCGCCTTCCGCCCCCCCGCCTATTTTGGCCTTAATTCAAGTGGCAGGCTTCTCTTGGAATTGCAATCGCCGGCTGGGTGGCTAGCTGGCTGGCTGGGTGGGTGGTGTTCTGTAATTGGCAATCGTAGCAAATTCTATAACTGATTTCAATGATTTCGGTGCAGCCGAGCGTTGGGCGCCAATCAATTAATTAACTACAAAATCGCAGTCGTCGTTAATGAAGTTGTGGTGGTAATGGCAATCCAGAAACAGGGCCACAACAGCACCAAACAAAAACTATGCCAAATCAATTGGTTTCATTTATTTTTTTGTATTTTTTTTGCAGTTTGTAGCTGGTAGCTGCATTGATGGAGTGGCTCTAATTAGAGCCTCAACAATAGAATTTTTAACAAAAAAAAAAAAAACAGTTAATAATAAAGGCCCAAAACTTAAAGCCTTTCAGAAAGATACTCTTGCTAACTATCTTACCTGCTAGTGTGTGTTAGTCATGCTCTATTAAGTTGTAATGAGATTAGGTAATTGATTGAAGGGTAACCTGACTCACAGGACCTGGCCAAATACGAATCTGAAAAGCCAGAGTCAGAGTCAGGAGCCAGAGCCAATGCCAGTGCCAGGAGCCAAAACCGAAACCGAAACCAAAGCCAGAAACTTCAACCCATTGATTGATGGCAATGTGAAACACACAAGAACAATGATAGTTGCAGTCAATAAACACTGAAAGAAATAGGAAATATTTTAAATAAATAAAAACTATAAAATACAGAAAGCTCAACATGCCTTAAATGCCTTAACTGCCTTATTTTCTCTTTATTTTTTTCTTTTTAAAATATTTAAAAAAAATCGTAAATTATTTCCTCAAGTGTCAGAGGTCAAATGCTTCAAAGTTGAACTTGATTGAGTGGCAGCCGGCGGTCACGTGTCACAGCAAATAAACAGATTTTCGTTCCAATGCCGCATTCCATTCCGAATTCAAATGCAAATCGACATCCAAGCCACTGAAAAGGGACAGAGCTCCTGCACGAGAAAGAGATGGCTAGAGAGGGTCTTTCGTGCAAAAAAAAAGCTATTCTATTCATTAAATTCTTTTGTGACGAAAGTTTCTAAACTAACAAACCAAATAAAAAGTTAGAAAAAATGAAAAACTAAAAGGAACTAATTATTTTTTCCACTTACTGCGTTTTTTTGGCCATTTATCTACCTGGCCGGCAAACAACAGAGTCTCTGAATTTTTTTTACCCAATTTATTTGCATATTTTTTGGCCCTCTCTTTCTATCCCCATCTTGCTATCCCTTTTTTTTTTGGCCACAAAAATCCTGGACAGTCAACTGTAAACATTTTGTTGGTCCTTCCCGGCCACAGTTGTGCACAATTTCTGTCATATCCTTCACCTAATTTGGCTGCCCTGCTCCATGAAAACTAGATTATGGTCAACTTAGTGCTTCTACCTTTTTTTTTTTAATATTTTTTATTTTTTTTTTAAATGCTTTTATTTTTTGTGGCAGTGGTCAACTTTCGGTGGTGCCTGCGGTTTTTTTTCGCAAAAATGTGCAGCCGCTGTACAATTAAAACCGCAGGACCAACGGCAGGACGCAAATGAAGGTCCCACTAGTGCTGTCTCTGTCACCCGTGGGTCTAGCTGTCTCTTTCTTTTTTTTTTGGCAAAAAATATATATCTTAGACATTGCTGTGTGTTGACTCTTTTGTCATTTTTGTTTGTCGGCGTTCTGGTGTAATTATCTCTATTTATTTATGCTACTGCCTGGCGACTTTTGTTCGCCATCTCCCTCTCATTATCTAGCCCTGTCTCTATCTCTGTCTAGTGGAGAATACACTGTTTCTTTCACTTTGTTTGTTGCCTTCCCTCGTCCATATCTTTGTTTTGTCCTTTTGCTAGTTTTCTTTTGATTGTTGTTGCTGGTTTCCCTCTTGGCTAGCTTTTTGCTTTTTTTTTTTTTTGTTAAAAATACACATGTGTAGAAAGAGAGGGGTGCTGTGGGTGTAGAAAGAGATGGCAATGATGGCAGGCTAAAAGTTACCTCTGCTTTTAAGGCAAAAGACATTTTGTAGCCATTATGTTATTACAGTTGGCTGCCAGTTTGTTTTTTTGGGTGTCTTGCTAGTCACTCTTTGCTAGCCACGCCCCTATGCTCTACTCCTTTTTTATTTTAACTCAAAAAAATCTAAAATCAGGAAAATTAATACTTTTAGATAATTGTTTTCTCTTTTAAAGGTTTTATATTTTTAATTTTTGAAACATTTTAATTCCTATAGTATTGACCTTGACTGTAGGTATTTTTTTTCGTGTGGCTTGGTAAGCTTGGACCGTATTTGGACCGTAAAAATGCAGATAATGGGCCCCGCACAAGTGGGTGCAGTTTTTAAGCCAACAACCTAAGCCCAACCTTAAAACACAAACAACAAAAAAAAAACAAGACCGAAATAAACCCGATCCTGTGGCCCACTCGCCGCTTCCAAATCCCTTTCATTCCCATCAAAGGACACCCACATCCACACACATCCACACACTACACTCATGCAATTAACAAAACAACCTGAACAGCAAAGTCATACGGGGCGTATGCGTAATCTGGCAATTGTGTTTGTTTCTTTCATTCTTTTAGAGTTTTTTTTTGTGTCTGCTTTTAGCTTTGCAGGACCTTCCTTTATGGCTCGTCCCTGCCAGGGTTCCTGCTTTGTGTTTTATTTTAATGAGTAGTTGAAGCTTTTTGAAGAGCAGCAAATTTTCAGTCAATTAAATGCGGATGGAGCCCCGGCCCTAACTCATCCGAGAGGCTGGCCGGCCATGGCTCGAATTATGCCTAATGAGCTGAGCCAAAAAGAAGCAACAAGGGGGGGTGGTAAGTGCCCTGCGGGGGAGATGGGCTGGGGCGGGCCTCCAGTCACGAATACATAATTACAATCGAAAATGCTTTTCATTAATTTCAAGTGCGCTCCCAGCATCCCATCCACTCGGAGAGAGAGGGAGTGAGTGAGTGCTGAAATAATCTTGTGTAATATTCATTTGAAATTCGTCTTCCGGCTTCCCTTTACCAGAAAAAAAATAAAAGAAAAAAAGGTTAGCAGGTAAGCGGAGAAGGGTTAAGAGCACCTGCCACCCGCTAACCTGCCACCCGCCACCCGCCACCCTACCAGGTGAGATGGAAAACAGATCCTTACGCCGGAATGGGGTTAAGAGCCAGGGACATTAACTAAATGGTTTAGAGAATTTTTCAAGGATTCGCCAAGGAGGTGGACAGGGCTGCGATTAAATATAAAAATTCCTTAAAAATTAAATTGGATTTGCCGAACTAGTTCTACGATAAAAGATATTATCCTTTATCCTTTAGCCGGCTACCCTGCTTTGAATATTTCAACGAAATCGTGGCCAGAATCTTGAAAGCATTTCAATTTGTTTTCAACTTCCAACTTATCACAAGACCAATTAAGTTCGATGGCCGAGGGGCATAAGGATCAGGAAGGATCCGATGGGGGTGGCAGTGGAATTATGAAGCGGATTGATTTCCCTGGCCGGGTGGTGAAAAGTTTCTAATTGTTTTTTAAGTTTCTCGATTTGCTGCGGGCGAATTAAGCCACAAAAATATATGCAGCTAACCTGAAAAAAGCCAAAAACAAAGTTTGAAAAGGGGGTGGTAGCAGTAGGGTGGGGAAGTGAGCTTAGCCAGTTAGCAATTTAGCAATAAACTTTTATTTAATCGATTTTAACACTTGACTGAGAACGCCGACAAGACGATGATGATGAAAATACCAGAGTTTTCCTTCTTGAGTTTTCCATGTCTCAGGTTGCTACACTGCCAGAAAAAGTTATTACCTTTTGTCTCTATTTATTTGTCAGGGAAGTTTTCCATCTTGTCTTGATTTTGCCAGTGTCTCTGGCAATTGCCAAAAGGAATTTCAATTCTAGTCAGAAAAAGTTTTTGTCGCCAACATCGAAATTCTGGCTGACGCTTAGCAACCCTCCTCTGTTGGCCATCCTGTGTTGTTGGCCATAATGAATTTTTACAGTTAGTTGGCTCGTGATTCATTTTCTTGAAGGCCAAACATCAAAAAAATGCCTAGAACCATCCAAGGATGAAAAGTTTTCGCCTCGCCAGTAGTTTATTTTATTTTATTTTTTTTTTTGGTTACCAATTAGAGCATTGAATTGTGCCAAAACTGAAATACCTGGCCATTCATTTGCCAATATTATATATTGCCACACAAATACACACAGGACATGGTCCAGTCTCAATGGCAATCCCCTAATGGGCTTTATTGAGACATCATCAATCCAACTTTGGTCTACATCCGTTCTGGCCTCGAACCTCCGATTTTCCGATTTTCCATTCAGTTACCAGGTAGCAAGGTAGCCAGGTAGCCCTTTTGCGGCCAATACAAAAGTTTCGACAAAATGGCCAATTCCCAGGCACAATACAATGGCACCAAGGAAGCCCTGTTAAGCTATTATTGGCCAGGACTTTGTCGAAACTAAAGTTACACTACTTTTAGGGCCCAAAGTAAATACCTTTAGTTTGGTCACACTTTTTTTTTTAATTCGAAACGGTCATTATTATTATTATTATACTTCTCAGGCCACGAGCAAGAGCACTTAAGCTTAGGTTACAAATTCCCCAAAACCCAACAGAAGCAACAGCAACAGCAGCAGCTTGCACAAAATTCCCAACACTCGAGGCCCAAAAAAGTATGCAACAGAATTCTGCACTTTAGTCATGTCAAAGTTGTTTTCACGTTTTTCCTCCCATTCCTCCTCCTTTATCCTTCCTTCTCCCATTTTTTTTTGCCTTGCACCTTTTGAATTGTAAGTGGGCAAAGGTCTCACCTGCAAGAATCTACAAGGATATACGTATAATGTTATGTGTTTTGTGAAATAAAGAATAAAAGTAAACTTTTTCTTTTTTTTTTGACTAACTTGACTAACGTTTTCGCTTTTCTTGTTTCCCACTCTGCTTTTCTTTCAGGTGAGTAAACGCAATTTTCGTTCTTTTTTTCGGCCAGAAGGAGGGCACATTGATGTGTAAAAGTGAAATCCCCTTTGATGTTCCATGCGGTTTCATCGCCGGGGAAATCTATGAATATGTAAGACTCGTGGAAACTTATATTTATGTATATTTATGTCTTGGATTTTCTCGAAGAAATTTTCTTACTTAAAGTGCGTGCATCGGAAATGGGAGGTAATATATATAGTAGAGAGTGTATATCCCACAGGATATGCGAACGCCAAACTAAGGATTAGGGGTTGCCCAGCTGGCCAAAATTTGCTAATTGCTTCATTAAATGTTTGCCTAATTTCGTTCGAATTAGCTGCCTCTCCAGAACACACATACTAACATATTTACACACACACACATTTAATGAGTGGTCTTACCGCCCATGGCCCACCCACTTGACCATCATTAAGTAAATCCCTTTTTCTCGATTTGTTGCCTCCTTGTAACTGTTGCAGTCCAGCGCCAAAAACTCCACAAGGATAACGGGCCAAGCCAAGAGAAAGCTTCGGCGAAAGCTTTTCGCTCTCCGAAGAAAGTGTTGAATTCACCACACCAAGCCAAGTGAGAGAGAGGAGGTCCTTAAGAGAGCTAGAGCCAAGGCAGGATGAGGGGTTTGTTTTGCTTTCGTTTGAGATTGTTTTTTAATTTAAAATTGCTTAAAAAAATTTTTTAAAATTAAAAGAGAGTTAATTTTAAAAGGTTTCGATTAGAAAAATGTCTAAAAATGTTTGGTTTCTTAAATGAACTTTTTTCAACACATCTTAGACTTACAAGGTTTATAATTTAAATTTTTAGTAAGAAACTCTATATAATTATTAGTTTTTCATAAGTTTATCCTTGAAAACACTTTTAAGCTCGACCTAAGCACGATCAGGACCTCTTTTTATGTCAAGCACTTACCTCTCTTAAGAGTTCTCCCTTTTGGGCCCAAAAAAAGCTTTCCAAAGAGAAGATGCTGGCCCGAAGAGCGCCACTAAGAGTCCTTTGCCGAAGCGGTCTTTCGGCTTTATACACACACACACACACCTCCAGCCACCACTCACACACCCCCACACTCACGCACAACGGATGCTGAATGTTTGCAAAAAGAAAATGGAACAGAAAGCCCAAAAACCAACAACAACAAAGTTGCCCGCCATCGTCATCGTCCTGCTGCCTGTGTCTGTGTGAGTGTTAGGCCCGCTACACTGTGTGTGTGTGTGTGTGTGCCAGGAAGGACATCGGGTGCGGAGCCGAACTCACTCGTCTGCAGGACTTATCTTCATGGGATAAATCTCGCTGCTGGCTCCGCAGTCTGTTTCCAATACGGGCGTCAAGCGGTCGTCGAGCGCGGCAGAACCACTGATACCTATATATATCTACATCTCTGAATCAAATACATAGTAACAACATCAACTGAAACAACAACAACAACAAAAACAATCGTCTAAAACAAAACTAACAAAAACAACAAACGGGCATTAATCTGCGAAAGAGAAACCCATTAGAAGAGAAATCAAAAAGCGGCAAATGCAGAACAATAATAATAAAGCGAGTTAGGCCGAAAGGAGTCGAGGTAGCTTCCCAACTACCTATCCAAAATAAACCAATTAAAATTAAAACTTAAAATTAAAATTAAAATTAAAATCTAAAAAATCCAAAGAAGGGGAAACATAAACAATAATAGTTTTGAACTGCACGCACAAACACAACGAGAATAAAAATTCAAATCAAAACCAAATGCCGACGCGCGCTAAAAAATATGCTTTCTTTTTTCGAAAGATGTATTTCTAAAAAATATTGCACTTTTTTTCAACATTTTTTTTACTGTTTGCTGTGTGGAGTGAATAAAAATATGAAAAATATACATAAATGATAATCAAAATCAAGAGAAAAAGTAAACAAATGAGAAAAGAAAATTTTAAGGAAAATGCCACAGCATTTGAATGCGTGTGTGTGTGTGCGTGCGAGTGCGTGTGCGTGTGCGTTTGGTATTTATTTGTTTGTTTCTTTGCTTGTGTGTGTGCTCGAGCATAAAAACAACAATAAAATATATTACACAAAATAAACAAACAAACAAAAACGAGAGTTAGGGCCAAAAACAAAAAAAAAAAAATACAAATAAAGTAAAGTAAAATAAAAGAAAAAGCAGCAGCAGTAGCCATAACAATTGCAATAAAAATAAACAGAAACCAATCTGTATGTGTGTGAGAGTGTGTGCCTGTGAGTGAGTAAGTGTGTGTGTGTGTGTGTGTCATCGAAATCATCATCATCCTTGATTATAACAAAAGCGAGGTTTATATATCGAACGACAAAAAAAATTTGACATTTTTTTCCTCCCCCCAGAAATACCCATAGATATTTTTTCTCTGTTTCCGGATTTCTGATTCTCCACTAATGGAATAGTTTTGTAAATTTTTTAAAGACGATTAACATTTTATTGGCAATTGGTTCTATTGTTTTTTGAGGCCAGTTTTAAAGTCAACTGGGTAAAGGCGCAGGTTGTTGAATCAAGTCCTGATTATAATTTAACTAAGAGCCTTGCGAGCGGCTCATCGGCTCATCGGCTCAACTAAATTGAGTGGACATAGCGGACATAATTTAATCAGAGTGTCGATGTGGCATTCGCATTCAATTTCGACAATTTCGCCACACCAATCATTGTCCATGTGTGTGTGTGTGTTGGTCTGATTGTGATTTCGAAGCCCCAAACCCGTAACCCGAATGGAGATTGCAGACCTTTTGTGTGACTAATTGTTTATAGATTGGTTTATGGAGGATTCTGGTAATACAACTACTACTGCTGCTTTAGCTTTTAGGCTTTCAATCAATAAGTTGTGGCCTTTAATGAGACGAGGAAGGAGCAAACGTGCAAATGACTAATCTATGCTTTTGCACCAGGCACTGCCATCAGCACATACACATGCACACACCTACATACCCAAACGATATAGTATACATATATGTATTAGCTAAGACACACTATAACTAATTTTAGAGCATGCCACGCACTTTGAGCTTCAAGGCAGAAACTAATGGCTTCAGCTTTTTGGCTTTAAATCTTCAATTACACACCTAGTCCCCAGAGTGGGCGATTAGGAAACAACTCTGCCATCCGATAATAATTATCTGATGGGATTCTAATGAAATTCCAAAGGATCAATGGCTTAAGGACTCTTTTTTTTAGGGTCTCTCAAGTGTCAATATTTTTTGGCTAGTAACTGTATGATTTCCTGGCCAACTACGCCACTGTCTCTCCACCTGAGCCCAAGCTGGCAGTCGTGGCACGTCTCCCAGCAGCTCTACCTTCTCTCAGACTCCCCATCCTTGGACTTTTTTTTCTACCTTTGGGGTTTCTTTGCTTTCTACTTGATGTACTCCCTGCCCACGTATGTGTTTGAGGGGCCAGGACTCTCCACAAGCACTTCGTCGTCATCGATGTTTGCACGTTTCGCTTTATTTATTTGGAAATCTTTTCTTATTTTCCCCTTTTCGGGGGAAATCGCACTTTTCAGATTTCGATTTTTCTTTTTTTTTTTTACTTTTTACTTTTTGCTGACAAAGAGTGTTTGTATTTGCTTAAAAATCAATTACGTCATCATTGTAAAACGGCAATTGGATATATAACGATGGCAACCCTGGTCGGGTCTCTTTTTGTTGTTGTCTTGTTTGTTTGTCACTCGGCTGGTCCTTTTGAACGAACAGGACTTGTGTCAATACTTATCAGGCGATATTAACGTCACAGGATGCCCTCACCTGGCATCTGCTACTGTCACATGTCCTTTCCCCCAAAAAAGGATCAACAAAAAAATAATAAAAAACAGCCGAGAATCTTGTTCATTGTCTGCACCATATTTTATTTATGTTTTGTCAATTTTTGTGCAACTTTTGCTCAAAGTATTGTCCTTCTAGTGATGTGTTTTGTTGTTATTGTTGGCAACCCTTAACCCCAGTGCCTTGACAGCCGATTTGACAGGTCCTTTGGGCCATTTTGGCGAGGTGTTTGGCCATAAAAATATCCATAATATATTATTTTTTTTTGTCAGACACTCGTCTCTGCAACATATATGATTTAATTCATTTAATCGAGAGACCTTAACCAAGTTCGAAAAAAACACAGTCACAGTCAGGACTAATTGCCAAAAAAATGATAAACAGAGGTCCTGGAAAAAAAATACTCGTAAACTCTCCCGAAAGAATGAAATGGGAAATGGGCAAAAACATATTTCCATCTTATCCTGTTGCTCTCTCACTCTCTCTTTACATTTTTTTCGTCCCTGCTGGCCATTCAATTCAAACCGATTTCCATGAATAAAAAGGATATGCAAAGGGAGATGGCAACTCTACCCAGAACTGTAATTCATTTAAGTGTTCCATTGAGTGGAGGGTGTGCCCACATGAAATTTCATATTTTTAATGACCATCTGGGCAAAAATGAAAGGAGAAAGAGGAGAAAGTCAATACAATAAGGCCAACAAGAAAGGGAAGAGGGAGAAAGGAGCCAGAGAAGCTCTTCACAAAAGGCGCATTCTTCGGCGAAAGCCGAAAGCAAACATCAGGCTCATATATGCATTCCAGGATTATTAAAAATATTAAAAATAATATAAAAGAGAGCACTGGCACACGACTTTAATCCTCAATTTTTAGTTAAAATTTTTAACTTTAATATTTAGCTAATTACCCAGAGCTTCTTGGCACCCCTCATCCATTGCGTATACGCCCTGTTATCTCCCAAGAAGCTCTTAATGGTTCAGTTGTTTGCTCAGCAAATTGAACGAAAACAAACTTGGAAAGTTTGCACCACGGATATGCAGAATGGCACAGCGAAAATAATAATGGAGTTTTCCTTTTTCAAAAAAAAAAAAAAAAACGAAAAAACTTTTCCGCAATTAAAGTTCTTACTGCCGGGATGCATGTGTGTGTGCAATTGATTTGCGTTAATTGACACTCGATAGTGTCCTTCTTGGCACCACAAGCACTCCAATAAACACGGGCCCTCGATGGGCCCGATATATGCCGACTATATAGTATAGTAGTCATGGTGCGGACCGCAGAGTGCGTGGCATAATGATCTCATGTTTCCGTCGGTTTTTGTGGTCGACTCGTGAAAGCGAATTGCACAAATTGTTAACTCGGCCACTAGAAAGTCCAGCTGGGACTAGGCTTCTCTTCCCCTTATGCACTGAAAGAAATATCCATAAATATCCATAAATATTCTTTATATTATTATAAACTATTTGTAGAATTTTCAATTATTTTTGTCAAGTGCCCTGAGTTTGGTTGTAATTGTTTTAAAATTGTCGCAATTTGTGTGTGTCTATGTGTGTGGCAAGGGGGCGTGGCAAGGAACAAGGGCAAGGTTGCTGCAGTTGACAAGCCGCAGTGCCAACGAGATGCCACAATTCGAGGGGCAAGTGTTTAAAAATTTATGTTGCAGGCAAGGACAACACTCCAAAAAAGGGCAAGGAGCTGGGGGGAGGAGACTGTTTTTTTTTCGTAAAAGGAGGTTAGTTAACATGACCTGCTGAGGTCCGAGGTCCACCCACCCACACACTCACACACACACACACACACAACAATAAACGAACGACGCAACACTTATGTTGGTTTACTTTCTCTGGCAGCCAGCCCCTCTTTTGGCCACACAATGAAGTGGCTCTGGTCGCCAGCAACAAACAGCTGCAGTTGAAACTACATACCAGGCAGTGTATGACAATTGCTGCCTAGGCTGGAGTATCTATGACCTTTCTGGGACCTCAACTGGTTGGGAATTCCAGCAAAGAAAGTTGGAGAAAGAGTCTTGTAATTATTTGTAGAAACTATGGGTGATTATTTAGAAGCCCAACCAAGTGCATTTGTAGTGCGACTTTGGGGTTCTATTCTCAGCATCTCTGGCCTGGTGACCCTGGCACGAAGACCCTCTGCATATCCTTATGGGTATGTGTGTGTGTCAGTGACGAAAACAAATGACTGACGCAGTTGGTGGGCCATCTCTTTCTGGTTTTTACGGCGGTTTCTTTCTAATTAAAGGCCTTGGTGCAGAGCTGGCTGGAATTTAATTTAAAAAAAGAAAACAAAAAAGTAAGAAAAATGGCCAAAATGGAGGCTCTACTCCGAAAACTCTTCACAGCTGCATTGTGTCCAGCAATTAAAGCAACAACACCAAAGTGTAGTACGAACACTAGAAAGAGATGGCAGCAACTGACAAAGAAAGAGAGAGGGCGAGGGCGAGGGTGAGGGCGATGGCAGGGCCGTGGGGCTAACAAAGTTCTTGTTGTTTGCTTTTTAATGGTTTTCAATGATTAAATTGTTGATAACAATTTTAAGCTGCACTTCTCTTTCTAACTATGCTATGGCCCTCTCTTTCTGGCCTTTTCTCCTCGTTAGCATCTTTTTTTTTTTTAACAACTTTATACAGAGAGTGGGGCGGGGGAGAAGTGGGGTGGCCATGTTAAGTTGAACGTGGGCATAACAATGTGTCCTTAACTTGGCCCACAGACTGCAATTTCATTCAATGATGTCGTCTCTTTCTCTATCCTGTCTCTTTTCTGCATCGCCATCGCCATTGCCATGCCTGTCCCTGTCCCTGCCAATTTCAATGTGCAATTACTTGGAATTTGTTTGAAGTTTCCATACAAGCTGGGAAAAACTTTTTTCCCTTTTCCCCACCAACTCCCACTTCCACTCCCACTCTCGAACACCCGCACAGACATTAAAAATTTAATTAGAGTGCCTCGACATCAGGAATCAAAACAAATCGGGCCCAGAAACTTTTCCAGCAAATTGAGTTGAACAAATTTGGAATTAATTTCGGGCCATCCCAACAGAGTTGCATAATCCCCCTCTCTTTCGAATCTGACAGTCCTTCTCCAACTAAATGATGAATTATGAAAGTCCTTACTCTATTACCTTGAAAGTTTCCTAAATTAAAAGCACATAACTTTGGGGAATCTGAATCGAAACTGAAGGGGGGGCAGAGTAGACAGATCTCCTCTTGGCTAAAAGCCTTAAATAAACGCCCGGGCTTAGGGATATTTTTTTTCTCCAATTCGTTTCGCGGCTTATGGTGTGTTGTGTCCTTTTTTTTCTGGTCCTGCGTAAGGAGCGCTTTGTCATGCTGGGGTTAAGCCTTCGTGGTTGGAAAAAGGGGATTTTCAGATGGAATAGAGCAGGAGGAGGTGGAGCATAAATAACGACACGTTGTGCATTTTGATGGGAGGGAATTGGGACTTTCTCTAACCCCGAAATGAAAAAAAAAGAAGCTGCCAGAGATCTCGACCCTGACTCCGGATTGCCCTTTTCCGCATCATTGCCTTACTGTATGAGCTCCAAAAAAAAAAAAAAAATCAGAGAATATATATAATATCGTATATAAATAAATAAGCCACCACCCTGTCGGTCCGAAAATGCTTTTATGATTATTACTCCTCATTTTTTCGATGATTTTTATGATTATTATGACTTTGATGTCAGTTAAATGATTGTAAATATTCATTGAAGCCATGTCCGTGTTGAATCTGTTCAATTGAAAGTTGAACCGCAAAAAACCCCTTTGTTGTTATTTGTTGGTATTTGTTGTTTGCCTTCCACCGCCAGCCAATCAAGTTGTTTTCACTGGAGTTTAGGTTCATTCAATTGCCCCGTGACTGTCAGCTTATCAAACACGCCGAGGGAAATGTGTATAAATTTTCGAAATATTTCAATTTCGAATGCAGTCGATGGTCCACCTCCACCTCCGACAACCGACAATACGCACTGTAATCGCCATAATAACGATCACAACAAACCAGAGCAAGTTGTAAACAAAAAAAAGTGCAACAAAATCCAACATTCAAATATTCAGTGAGTGAGTCAGTGGGCGGGGGCAGGTGGCTCGTCAAAAATGCACAAATGGAGCAAAATGTTCAATGAATACATATGTGATGGAATTTTCCATCTTACTTCGAATCGAACTCCACTTTTGGGCATGAATAAGGCATGAGAAGCCAGACACTAGCTCATCGATTGGAATGGAGAACAGAATTCCCACTGTAATGCTCAATAATTCATGGGGTTTTCATATTTTTGCTCCTCGTATCGTTGTATCTCTGTATCTCTGTGTTTTAGATACTTTTCGGGGAATCCTTTGAGGCACCCGCACTTATCAGCTAACTGGTGGTCGCCACTCCCCGGGGTCTCGACAGTTTTATGTTTCTTTTTATGAATTTTTGGCCAACATTTTAGCGCTTAACTTTCAAAACACAAACACTCACCACACCACATACCAGTAATAAAGAAACTTTTGTCCACTATCTGCTTTGCTGCTTTGTCAGATCTGCTGTAAATAGATACACCACACTCTATATAGATACACACTCTCTGTCCATATATGTATGTATATCATTCCTTGTATGTGTATGCTGTGTATGTGTATGCTGCACTCGCTTCTGATAAAAAATAAATATAATATATAGAAGTTATAACAGTAGCCGGCAGAGTTTCAACTTTAAAGAGTTTTTCCAAAAAATCGTTTAATTTATGCAAATGAAAAGTGCGCACCAGAGCTGCCGAGAGGCAAACGAGACAAACAAATTCGAAATTCGAAATTAATTTGCATTGAATAACAAAGGAAACGCTTCAGTTTCAATTTCAATTCCAGCCGAGGATAACGAGGATAACAAAAAAAACTGAAATACTGAAAAGATAAAAAACTGAAAAACTGAAAAACGTAAAACGATAAACGACTAACGAAGGAGAATGAAAATGAAGTGCCAAAGTGTTGAAAAGAAACCAAAATTGAAATTCAAGTAGACGCTAAACGTAAAGAATTTTCCAAAGCAAGTCAGTTTCGGTAACGCGCGCATTTCCGTTTTCTCAGTACTAGTTTCGTATCCGTTTTCGTTTCGTTTCCGTTTCCGTTCCGTACCGTTTCGTTCGGCACTTTTCAAATGGCTACCAGCTGCTTATGATGGAGACATTCCTCGTCCTGGGCCTGTGTTTCATCCTGTACGAGGCATTGGATTTCTTTCAGGGCTGCATTCACAGCAACACCCCCTCGCCCAGCGATCAGATCGAGGCCTATCGCCGGGAATTGGACGAACAGCGCCAGCAGCAGCAGCAGGAGCAGTTCCTGGCGGGATTGACGCCACTGCTGGGCGCTCAGTTTGCCGCCGCAGCGGCCGCCGCTGCCGCCGCCGCCGGCTCCCAATCGACGCTGGGCAGCACGACCACGCCAACCGCCTCAACGGCCAGCGTTATCAGTGATTCCTACGACCAGGAGTCGCAATCTCAGACACAGTCGCAGTCTCAGTCGCAGTCACAGAACCAACAGCAGTTGCACTCTCTGAGCACTCCCGGGCTCTTTCGTCCCGCCGCCTTGGGCTACTACGACCCAGAGGATCCGTTGCACGCCACATCCTCGCTGCCCAGGGACTACTACTACCTGCAGCAGCAGCAGTTGAAGAACAAGGCCAGTTCCAGGTCCCTGCTCTCGAAGTTCTCGTCCACCAACTCGGACAACCGCATCCACCCCGAGGCCGGGGCCGGAGCAGGACACAGTGTCCTGGGGGCATCGGTGATCACCAGCCAACCCTTGCCAGCTGGGGAGATACCGCCCAGTCTGTTCGATCAGCCCGGACAGCCGCCGGCTGTGGGTCCATTGCAGCTGCAGCCCTCGTCCCCGCTCTTCGTGGAGCTGAAGCGGGCCATAATCTGCCAGAACAAGCAGGGCCAAGGATCGTCCGGGGAGGAGTCTGCCGAGGAGCAGTGCCCGCAGTGCGAGGAGGAGCGAGAGAGTCGCTACCTGGACGACGAGGACGAAGTCGACGAGGAGGAGGAGTATCCCTCGCCCGGGGAGGAGGACGACGAAGACGAGGCCGAGAAGGAGCGCGAGTTGCACAACTACGTGGGCGGAGCCACCAGTGAGCCGGACATTTGTGCCGCCTCGCGCCACCAGCAGCTGCCCCGCATCCATCACATCTCCATTGACCAGCAGGACCATCGACCCTCGGACCTGAACATTGCCCACGTCGGCCCAACGCTGGGCGCCAATTCGCACGCCGACTTCAGGGAGATCGAGTGCGAACGGCTGCGACGCAAGTGCGTGAGCGTTAAGCGCATCTATAGCATATCGGAGAAGTTCTAAATCAGATCACCACTCTATCAATCTTTCAATTCGATAACTCAGTTCTCAGCTCATACCTGTACAAAGTCCAGCTATCTTTCTCTCTCTCACCATTGCACCAAAATCGAAAATCCTAAATCGAAAAAAACGAATAAGATTACGAATACGAAAAAGCTAAAAAAATAATAACAAGCCAAAATCAAAATCAAAATCGAGCATCGCCAAATCGAGCATCAAAAATCAAAATCACCAAATCAATCGTTAATCAAATCCAAAAATCGAGGCCAAATCAAAAGCCAAACTAATCAGTTTTCAAATTCAGAACAAATGCAACCAAAATCACAAAATTGTCCAAAGCGAAACACCCCACACAAGGTTAGCAAAAAAAAAAGTTAAAAAAAAAACAAAAACAAATACCAAAGAAAAAACGAAACCATAAGCCAACAAAAAACCAAAAGAAAACAAAAAGAAAAACAAACAATGACAAATCGAAGAGGAGCCAACCAAAAACCGACACAAAAATCAATGAAAATTGTTCGATTCAAGCATTTTGCTCAAAGAATTTGCACAGCATTTAAACATGATTTTAAGTCCTTTATGAGGGTCCTTATTTCTTGATTATTTACTGTTAACTATCCATCACCTGCCTGCGTACTTTCACCTCTCTTCACCTCAAAAAAGTTCACCTCAATCGTTATCGCCCGATCACCCAAGATCACCACGAATTATGGCGACCGTTGCACTTTTCTCACCACAACACCACCTACTCCCGGGGTCTTATAGTTTTCTCACAGCGCACTTCAAGCTCACCTTTTTAAATCTCACCTCACCTGTACGTGAAGACACTTCTTGAAATCATAGAGCACCCGCATATCCTGTCCACCTGCATCACCTGCCTCCTTTTTATCTCTCTCACTCTATCCACCCACTGTACTGCTAATAATTCCACAACTTTTTGCAGCTCGACACCAAAAAATACATAAGAGAAATATGAATAAGGAATAGTTAATTAAAATAAGTTGTAGGAAGGTCGCACATCCGATTCCTGTGACATGCCTGTGAGTTGCCTGAATATTTTTTGGGATTTCCAGTTGAGATTTGATGCGTGTGTTTCGCAGTTTAAATTTTTGTACTTTTGTTTACACTGTTGGCTTAACTTTTCCACCTATCCTGCCTTTTTTTTTAGTTTCTAGTTTCTAGTTCTGGTTTTTTGTTTTTTTTTTTTTTCGTCCTGTTTTGTATTTTTTGTGAGAATTCTTTGGGGGGTGTTGGGGAAGAGGAAGGCTGGTAGCTGGTAGCCACTTGGGAATCCAGGTCTGAACGGCAAATATGCTAACTAGTTGGCTTTGGCCAGGACACTGTGAGTGTCTCCAACCCATCTTGTTTCTTGTGTACACTGAGAGAGATTTTAATTACTTAATGGAAGGGTAGCAGGACTCTGACTTATAAGGATATAAAACTGAAAGATTTCTTCACTCCAGTTTTCTGAGTGTAGGTCTGTCGCTTTTAAACCTCTGCTTTTGAGTTTTATGCAAAGTAAATTGTACATAATTGTCAGGACTAGGAAAACACACTCACACACACACACACCTAAAGATGTATATATTTATATGCAAATGACAGGAACAGGAGCAGGAGCCGGAGCAGGAGCTGAAGTTTGAGGAGGAGCAGTAGCAGGAGCTGAGGACAATGACTAATTTTGCTGTCATTGTTGGTGGCGTAACACAAAAAGGAGCAAAATATAAAAAATGAAGGGATAGAGCAGGAAGCTGCAGAACATTACTATCATATCATACAAATTGTGCCTCACACTACATAGATAGCTGTCTATGTGTATATCCTTTCAATTATTCGATATATATGTATATGTATGTGTCTGGTGTGTGGTAGAGTCCTTCTGTTCTTTTATTCTTCACATTTCGACCAGTGGGTTGGGCCTTACCCTTGTTTTTCTGTTTTCGTTTCTGGTGACCATGTGTGTTTGTGTATCCTTGGCCCGCATCAAGTTAACTTCTATCCCCCCCTTAGTTGTCCCCTCCTGCTTCCCAGCCTGTTCTCCCCCCCCCATATACCCCATTTGTCTTCTGGCTTTGTGCTCCGTGCTCGGCGTTCAACGCTCAATGTTCGTAATCTTTTGGTCTTTTCTTCATCATCGTTTAGCTTGATGTGGTTCTCCCCGACTTAATCAGTTTTACTATTGTTTGTTTTTACCAAGGACCACCCCCTAAACCACGCACACCCTTGCACACACATATGTATGTATATGTATATCCCGCCACCCTCCTCCTCCTCTTTCCGATGCCTGGAGTGTGTATGTATAATTTTCGGCACTAACAGTTGTGGTCAACAATGTAGCAGTTGAAAGCATTATTTTTTGCTTTATTTATATACTTTTTTTATAATCCATATATCCTTGCTGCCTGCTCCTTGCTTCGCTAAGGATGGCCTCCCAGAAAAGTATGCTATGATTTTTGTTTTCTGCACAGCGGACAGGAACTGGCAATTATATTGCTAGTGTGTGTGAGAGTGTGTGTGTGTGTTGGACATAAATGCTACATCATGCCGACTATTTAAGCCATATAACCCCCCCACTCCCCTACACTCCCCCCCTGCAGTCTTAACCCACTCTCTGCCCCTCTCAAGGGCAATATTCTTCTGCATCATTAACCCGCCATGAGAAATGACCCACAGTCACGGTCAGCTTAACCCATTGACAACAGCTTAACCCATGGGCTGCTATCTTGTTGGATTTCCACAAAATCGAATCAATACCCACGGCTGGCTGGCTTTAAGACAGAGTTTAAGTGAAACAAATGCCTGCTACTCAGCCTCGGCTTAATTTTAACTTAATCCTTGAGAGAGTATGTGTGTGTGGGTGGATGAGTGTGTGTATGTGTGTGTGTAGGTACCTCTCCCTTAGTCATCCTTTGCGGGTTAATTCCCCAAGACGTATTACCCCTCCGCCAGTTATCCAACTCAATTAATCTCGCCAGTGACTCTGACTTTACAAAATTGATAGCTTCGTGCCGAGTGGGCGTGGCCCACGCCCCTTTTAGTGATTTATACTAGCCCGTGTTTAGGTTTTTGTTGTTGATTTTTAAAGCTTTGTTGGAACTAAAGTTGGAATGGCTCTTCGCATTACTAACTTCTGCAGAGCTAATTATTTTTCCAGCTGCCAACTTTCCATGGAATTTCTGCCATTTGAGGTAAAGCGCAACTTTGTCGGCTGTCAGCCGTCTCTTTCTAATGCCAACAGACTGTCTCTTTCTAGAACAGACTGGCTCCGAAGGGATAAGAGTCTGTTTCTGTTTGCTGATGTCTATTTTTTTTTTTTTTTTAATTTTTATTCAAAATCCAACTATGCCATTGTCAACGTGTTCTCTTATCCTAGTCCTTGTGCTCCTGTGTCCCGTTAGCCCCAACTAACTGTACTCGGAGCCCATTTTCTTGTTGCCCGCATTGGCCACACGTCCTTTCAGGGATCGGACCGCCTGGTTGGGCAGACATCCGCGCTTCTGGAGGTCGTCCAGCTTGACGGCAATCACCGTGTCGATCTCCTTCTGGCGCAGCGCCTCGGCGGCCCTGTCCCGCTCGAAGGTCAGGTTGGTCATCTCCAGCTCCCGGCGGCGGGCCTTCTCCCGCTCCTCGATCTGGCAGGCGACACTGGTGCGGAGGCAGGCCTTCTTCTGGGCCTGCTCGTCAGCCTCCCGCTTCAGCTGCTCCTCCAGCTTGGCCCGGTACGCGATCATATCCTTCAGCTCGCGCTCCCGCTGCACATAGTAGCAGGCCTTCATCTTGCTGAGGTGCTCCATCTGTTCCAGGTTGCCGCGCTTCAGTTCGGCGGCCATGCGGCGCTCCTTCTCGGCGGCCATGCGCTCGTTTTCCCGGTACTTGCGCTCCAGGCGCTCGTGCTCCGCCAGGAAGTGCATCTCCTCGCGGTTGTCTTTGGCGTCGAGGATCTTCTGGCCGACGGCGAAGAGGACGTCCCGCTTCCGTTTCGCGTCCGCCTCGATGGCCTCCTTCTCGGCCCGCTGGGCGCGCAGCTCCTTCTCCTTGAGCTTCAGGTACTCGTAGGCCCGCGTCTCGTCCCGCTGGTCCTGCTCGCACATCATCCGCACAAAGTTGCGGTGCAGCTTGATGTACTTGTTGAGCTCGTCGCGGTAGGCGGACTTGCGGCGCGACATGTTCTCCACCTCGGCGGCCTCGGCCTTCTTGTTCTCCTCGATGAACGCCCGCATGTCGCGGGCCTCGAGCCGCAGCCGGTCCTGGGCCATGAAGCGGAGCTTCTCCCGGTCGCTGATCTGCTCGCGGACGGCCATGCCGAACTGCTTGCGGCGCTCCTCCTCCGCTTGGTCCTTCTCCTCGACGGTGCCCCACTTGGCGTTGTTGTAGGCCAGGTTCTTGCGGGCCATCTCCTCGTCGTGGTCGCTCTGGATGCGGTTGAGAAGCTTCCGCTCCTGGATCTGGGCCGTCCACATGGCGCTGCACTTGGCCTCCGAGATGGCCCGGGTGGCCTCCTTCACCCGCTCGTCCGCCTCGTACTTGGCGTCGAGGGCGCGGTGGAGGACCTGCAGGCGCTTCGCCTCGATCCTCCGCTCCTCGTCCACGTCCTCGTCGGCCTCCACGTCGTGCTGCTTCTCCGCCTCGCGCTCCTTCTCCCGCCGCTGCTCGTCGATGTCGTGGTAGTAGTTGCGCATCCTCTCCGCCTCGGCGGTGTGGTACTGCTGCTCCTCCATGCGGCGATCCTGTTCGGCCCGCCGCTCCTCGGTGGTCTTCGGCCTCTGGGCCCGCATCCGCTCCAGCTCCGCCAGCGACAGCTCCGCATAGCCCTTCGACTCCCAGGACTGGCCCTTGATGTGGAAGAACGTGGCCTTGGCCCCGTCATAGTTGCGGCCTCTGGGCGCCTTGCCCCCGGCCGCCTTCTGCCGCCCGGGCACCGGCGGGGGTCCTGGCGGGCGGGTGCCCGGGGGCAGGGGCCGACGCTGGTCCTTCGGCTTGACGGGCTTGTCGCGCCGACTGCCGCACTGCGGCTCCTCCACGATCGCGGCCAGGGCCGGTGCCTCCACGTAGATGGGCCGCCGCACCCGGTCATAGCAGTCGGGCGGGAGCTTGGTTCCCGACCGCGACCGACACGGCATCACCATCGGCATCTTGGGATGGACTCTCTATCGGCAGTTGGGCAGTAAGAAATATAATATCGGAGACTGGTCGCTGGAAGTCTGTTTGTGTTGATCTGGTTGCCTGTTTCGGATGTTTTGTTGGATTGCCTCCACAATCTGACACTCCGAGAGTCTGAATTTAATCCGAGAGCCGACTCTGCCGGGGCTGGGGTTTTTTTTTGGATGAAAACTAAAGCATTCATCGCCGCCACACTCGAGGGTTGTGGGTCAAGGGGCGGGCGGACTGCAAAAAATATTTAATATTTTATGGCCGAGGGAGTGCATTTACTTCCGCCTGCTTCGCCCTGCATTCGAAGGCGTTGAGGCTTGCATTTCGGACCACTCTAATGGCGCCTTTGCCAGCCACGCCCCCTCGCCTACCCACCCCAACCAGGAGGCATGAAAATTTAATTACACGCCTCGCTGCAGGCCTGTGACTGAGTGCGGAGGGGTCACAGATTAGTGGCGAGCTGTAAAAATAAAAAAAAAAGGATAATTAGCTGTGAGACTACTTTAAAATATTTTGGGGGAAGAGAAGTTAATAGATGTCCTGCAGGTGGGGGAGGGAGCGGGAGGGAGTGCCTGTCACAGTCAAAGATTATTCGTCAGGCTGGCTTTGTTTCTGAAAATGAATTTGTCAGAGCCTGACTCGCCGGCTAATAGCGACTAATTTTTGTCCTTTGTTCTGAATCCGAATCCTTTGGCCGAATCCTTTGAGTCTTCGAGGCGCACAGGTCGCACCTGTCCTCATCCCTGGAATAACAACAACAACAACAATGCTTTTCGCATTGTTTATCCTGTCTATTTGTGACCGTTGTTGTCAGGCGCACAAAGACATCGTCCTGGCATTCTGGTATTCTGGCATTCTGGCATCCTGGCATCCTGGCACGCCTGTCACTCCTGTCCGCCCCGGGGCGCACTGATTGTATGGATGTTCTATTGGATGGCGGACGGGGGTATTGGATTGGATGGTAACATCACCATGGACACAGCACAACACACCACACCACACCACACCACACCCACTACCCACTTGGAGCGAAATCCGCAAAATATTCAGCCACAATGGCCACAGAATATCATTTACTTCAGACATCATTGCGATGATGATGTTTCTCCCGTTGCCGTTGCCGATAATAATGATGATTTCCTTCGACAACTGCCAATGAACTGAGCAAAAGTTGCCATAAATATGAATTATTTTTGTTCACAAAAATCATATTATACGTAATACGCCCACGACCCAACCCCCCCAACTCACCAAAGCCGAAGCCATCTCGACAAAAAAACTTTTCCACATTTCAATGGCAATAAAAGTGATTTAATAAGGCGAACAACAGCCGAAATATAGGAAAATAAATGGTTAAGTGTTCGGGGAAGGGCCACAAATGGCATTATATGAAATATATAGAATTTTTATGGCAGGAAATGGCAAGTTTTTCGACTTCTACAGTTCCCAGAGTTTAAAATTAAGAAGTTTGTCTTTAAGCCCGACTTTCAGGCTTTCCCTAATTTATATTCAAGTCTTAAATACTAGGCTTAGTACATCCATTAAATCCTTTTCTTTTTGTGTAAAAAAAAACAGCCTGAAACCAAAAACAAAATCAATTTTATTTGTCGCCACCGACAACAAAGCTGAAGGATAATGGAAAGGGTAGCCTGGGTGGGAGGTCTTGTGGTGCCTGCCACGCCCATTGCGTGTGATTAAGTGCGCGTTTAATGTGCACGCCATGACCATAAAACAAATTGTATGCAATCCTGGCAGCGAAAGCTCGCAATTTACTCGCCACCCCCCCCTTCTTAGTCCTTTTTCCACTCCATCCAGAATCCTTCTTGGTGCGAATTCCCCAACAGATTTCGACTGGGACCTGAACTTTTGTCCGCTCCTCTGCTCGCTTTGAAATGTAAATACGGCTCATTATTTCCAATGCCCTGCCATTCATTTGCGAACTTTGCAGTTTTCTCTGAACTTTAACTTGGAACCCCGCACCAACTTCCACCTAAGGAGGAGTGGACAGGGGACTCGACACATACTCAACGGAATGGGATGATTTTTAGTTTAGTTTTTTGGTTCAAAATGAAAAGATAGAAGCTCTTATTATTAGATAGTTACTTTTTGGTATTTTTTTTTATTCAAAATCCTTCACTAAAAACCCTTCTACTCCAACACCTCGAACCCCCCACAGAGAGTAATTCAGAAAAACCCCCCTTTTTTTTGCGTCCTGGCATGAAAATGTAATTGAATTCCCTCTGATTTATCACAACCACTGTGCCATGGGCCGGGATATTGTGACCGGGCTCACCTTTAATTAACTGTAATGCCATCAGGACACACAACGTGTGTGTAATGTCCTCAATTTTTCCTCACCCGGTGTCCAGTTCTCCGGTTTATTATTTTCACTTAATTTTTGCCAGAGTTTGCTTCGCATTTCTCACTTCCCAGCTTCTGTATCCATGAAGAGGGTATTTAGATCATCTTAGGAGCTGGATAAGGCGTGTCCGCGTGTCCGTCTGTCCGCCAATCTGTTTCACAGTGATGTAGTTTCTACAATTTTGAAGCTATCGTCTTGAGATTTGAATCGGAGGACTATCGATTTATTTAGGAATATATCTTCAAGGGTATATAGTATTCGATTCATTGGCCAGATTATTCTCTCAGCTAACGCCTGTTGGTGTTTTGTTTCTGTTCACCCCTGAACTTTTGGCCCAACTGGTCTGGTCATTCAATTTACGTGCCTTGGACCCGTCCCCAAATGGCAAATCATCACAGCTAGACAAAAAAAAAACACACAGACAGAAAAAGTACAAAAAACAGTGGAAATGTGAAGGAAAAGCCAAGAGAATGAAACGAAAAGCCTTCGGAATGTGGGAATCTTGTTTGTATAACCAGAGCTGCGGCAAAATGTTGTTCAAATTGACTTGGCCTCGGATGACTCGGCAGGTGGTGGTGGTGGTGGTGATGGTCCTCTGGCTAAAAGGATACCCAAGGATACGGGCGGACGAGCTTGGGGGGCAGAACTTCCTGCCAAAGGGACAAAGTCAACGACAAAGGAATGTTTCGCCTGCTGCACAATGGCAAATAATTCATAACTTGGCTCAAAAGTTTGATTTAGCTGCAGTTAATACAGTGGCTGGCAAGGACCTGCTTCTCCTTCCCTTCTCCTTTCTTCCTCCTTGCTGGATCCTTGCTGTACTGCTGGCAACATATTTTGTAGTCCCTCCATCCTGTTGGGCATACGTCGGTTTGCATAAATTTTTTCTTGTGCCTCTGCCAGGCAGGAGGAGACGGAGGACTCCTGTTGACAGCCTCGATTCTCCTCCAGCTCCTCCTGGTAGCCCCTGGTAGCCCCTGGTAGGAGATAAATTACGCCCCAAGAAGCGGAAGAGCCAACGGAAAAGCCAGGGCAGAATCCAAAAGCTCCAAAGAGCCTCAGAGCCAACTGGCAACTGTATGCTTATTTTTCTTCAAAAGAGATGGCAATGCACTATGGGGAATTTGGCCGATTTCATGGTATTAATTAATAACTTTTAAACTAAGTAAAATTTTTCGAAACGGTTTTTTTATTATTGTTATAGACACCGATAGGAATGTTTTTAGAAAAATGGGCGTGGCTCCGCCCCTTCCCTGACGAAATATTATTTATTAACTATTAAACTAAACAAGATTTTTCGAAACGGTTTTTTGCATTAGGCTTATGAAGATCGTTGGAAATATTTTTTGGTAAAATGGGCGTGGTTCCGCCCTCCCATTTGGATAAATTAATTAATAACTTTTTAAACAAATAAGATTTGTCAAAACGGTTTTTTTTTATTATTCGCCCTCCCAGGACTAGAAACAATTTTTTTTTATTTCAAATAGAAAAATTGATAAAGTGAAAACCAAATAATACACTAATAAGTTTATCAAATATTTTCATTTTCAAGGTCTTCGTCAGACATAAAATAAAAATCGTCAATTTCATCTCCAATTTTCTCAATTTGATCCTGGCCTTCAAAATTGCACAATAAAAGGCTTAAAACTTCTTAAGGAAGTTCCATACTTTTATGCTTCCGAATTCGCTTCATAGGGTTTGTTGAAGAAATAACAGGATCAGAAGTATCTAAGGCTCTGTTGAAAACATCCATGAAATTATTAACACGACTATGCTTCCGTGGGTTATGCAGTCTATCTTTTTTATAACTTTTTTTGCGTGCTTCCGACGCTTCTTCTCCGAAACAGCCAACGGGAAGTATTGTATTTTCCATAATTTGCCTTGAGTGGACAATAATTTTGTGAACAGTTGCCGTCATTGGCAACCATGGATAACAATCCACAATTTGTTCCCCAGTTTTAAAACGAAATTGTTCAAATTTCTCCAAATCAATTGGCAGTTGACAAGACAAGAAAATGAATATAACTCTTAAGTTCCGAATTTGCAAGCAATTGGCAAACTTCTTCTCAAAAAAATTTTTTTTTCTCTTGCATATCTTCCAGTTACCATTTATATTTAGGCAAAATAAGCTATTCTTTTTCAAATTGTTTTTGTGTTTTACAACATCCATGTTTCTACTTATTTTGCTCGAAATAAAATCAAGAATTGATCTTTCTTGGTTTGAGTTCTTCGTCTTCGTACGCCATACTTCAAAAAGCTCCGCGTTCGAAAACTCGAAGACACCTGACAAAAAACGAAATTACGCAGATTGTGCGCATTTTTGCACATTGAGACAAATTTCCTTTTATTCATAATTAATGGCTCTACGACATATATTAAACTTACACTGTTGCAACGATATGTTTTTTTTGTAAGTCTACGTAAAGTTAATTTTTTTTTTCAAAAAATTACCTTTTAAACCTGTTTTAAAATTGACTAAATATTATTAAGACAGGCACATAGCAAAATATTAGTACACAAAACATTTAATACAAGCCAGTATGATTGTTTTCCATCATAAATTGAATTAATAACTTGTTTAACTTTTAAGTATCGCACTTTCAAAGTAGCTAACCAAAAACTGCCTCTTCTCAAACACGTGCCTTTGGGCTGCAACAGCTGACTTTAACAGTGCAAAGCTTTAAAAGTGCACTGTTTATTAATATTTTTGGTATGGAGTCATATGGAGCCATATGTTTTTAATATGTTTACATAAAAAAAACCCAAATATTTAAACTTTGATAAAATGACTAAATACCATGAAATCGGGCAAATTCCCCATAGTGCAATGGAGGGGTGTTGTAGAAAGAGACACACATACACATGTGTGTGTGAGTATGGATGTGTGTGGGTCAGGCGGCAAAAGTTTCCACTTGGTTTTGTTGGAAACCCCTTTTTCGCAAAAATTATTCCGTCCATTCTTCAAATGCTCGTCCTTGTCCATTTCCCCATTTTTCGCATCAAAGTAAAGTTCAACAATTTCGGAAAGTTGTGGAAAAGTTTTGGGCTTACCTACATAAATTAAGGTTGTCCAACCTTTTTTTTTTCTCCCGGTGTGTTTGTCTCTGCGTGTGTGTGTGTGTGTGCATCTGCCACTAATTTGTAATCCTTTGTATTTCACTTTGATGTGGCAGAGTCTGTTTATCAACCTGGGGGATAATTAGGCTTTTAATATTTGTGTTTGTCTATTTTTTTTTAAAATAAAATAAAAAAAACAAGAGAAGAAGAGTTCATAAATATTTAGAAACCAGTCTTGTATTCAATTTCCAGGCCATAAAAAAAACAGCTCTTGAAATTTATGGGTTACTATTTTTTTTTTTCGGGAATGAAATTTGAGTATGGCTCTCTCTCTCCTCGTTAGTATTGCCATCTCTGTCGAGTTGTGAAAGTCTTGGAGAATGGCACACGGAAGCCGAGGCGTTTGCTATAAATTTTTAACAACCATTTAACTTGAATTTTATTAGTCCCCAGTCAGCGGTCAGCAGTTTGTGGATGAAATGGCGGCCAGGACGACCAAGGACCTGACTGATGCTCTCAGTGGCTGTCATGTTGCCTTCTTGCCGTACATACATATATATATGTATGCTCGTTTATTTTTCGCTCGTATACAAAGTGCCAAATGCTGCCCCACAAAGTCGTCATCACAATGACATTTTGCATTTCGCAGTTGATTTCTATTTTTTTTTTTCTTCCATCTTGTTGCCTACTTCTTGGCGCTCTTCTTAGGGCCATAAATTATATACTACATAGTATAGTAGAGCTGTCTTTGTGGATATATAGGAGGGAGTAGAGTCATCCAGTGGGTCAGTTGCTCGACTGCCTCCGACCGATAACCATGCAACTTTTTATTATTTAACTATTTTTTTCGATCAAATTGCATTTCATTTACTTGCTGTGTTTGCAAATTCTTGGCCAAGAAGTCGCCATCTTGGCCATCTCTCGGTTTCGGTTTCGGTTTCTGTCTGGGCTGTCTATCGGTTTGGAATCGTTTTTCTTTTTCTTTTCTTCCCCCCCCCCCACTCGCTCTCTCTCTCTCCTTCTCTCGCACTGTCTGTGTTAATCGATAACCTCAAACCAAAATCCAAAACAAAACAACAAAAATATATATCCTTGCAGTTGAGTAAAATGTGTGCTACCGATATGCCAGACTAACAAAAACAATAACCACAAAATATCCAAAACAACTTATTGTGCGAAAATATTAAACAATATCGAACGAGACATTAAATATTGTGCGAAAACTACACGAATATACGATAAAGATATTAATCGACGATTAATCGGCGATAACTGCGATAACCGATAACCGATAACCATGGATTCGCTGGAGCGCTTGATGCGCGCCGCCCCGCTACCCCGCATGCTAACCACCGCCGCCGTCAGCGTGGGCGGGGCAGCGTTGCAGGTGGGCGGCGGTGGTGCGGCAGCTGGTGGGGGCGCCGCCGGTGCACAACAGAGGGCGCTGGTGCATGCCTCGCTGGCGGCGGCCACCGTCGGGCGCAAAGGACGCCACCTGACGGGCACTTTCTGCCTCACCGGCGACACCATGGAGGGCATCATACAGTGTTTGGTATTCCTCAAAGCATTCTCGGTAAGTGGAGGATATCCTGGATGGTTGTTTCCAAAGGGTTACCCAAGGGGCGAGAGGGAAAATTTGGCCAGTCGGTGGTGGGAGGTGGGGGCACCCACCCACACTCGCACACACACACACACACACACAAACACACACACACCCTTCCTGGGAACAATTCAATTTAGTTTTCGGTTTGCGCTCGACTAAGTTTTTGGCAATTTTTTTGTGTTGTAGAGGTCCTTTTTTCTTGTATCCTTTTTCCGTTGGTCGGGTGCCATCAAAATGTGCAATAGGCTGTAAATAGGCAAATACTTTTGCACGCCGAGGGGCCTGACGAGGTCTCGGCCTGTGGCAAGCTGATTTTCGGATTTTATAACTACATTTTTGAGCAGCAACCTTTGACCCAGTTTATGGGCCACACCGAAAAAGATTTTCAGCCTGTCTACACATATTATAATCCCTCCACCTTCCCAGCCTCATCCTCATCCTGAGCTCTATCCCCATCCCATCCCCATCCCTCCATACACACTCACTTAGTCTCACACATTTTAGTTAACTTGTATTTTATACACACTTTCGAGCCGAGCTAACTGCTATTTTCCCTTCTGTTTCCCTTTACTTTCAGGTAAGCGAATCTAATGAAGACCCCAATGGCCAACAGATTTATGAATCGGAGGCGACAAGTCCGAAGGTTGGGTATCCCAGGTATCTGGCCAGCTTGTTGGCATTTGTTCAAGGGGATAAACGAATCAGGCTGTGATTCCAACGACTCTGAGCTCTGAAGTATTCGCCTGCCACACGGGGCGTATGGGCGATGTCTGTTTGACTTTTGTCAACTGCATTCCTGTTTTACTTGATTGTTAGCTCTACAAGCTAAATACCAGTCTAATAGACTCTTCATATTTTTCATAATAGGCTTAGAGACTTTATTTTAAAATTTAAATTCCTTAAGACATTTTATTCGGCTTACGGGGCGTATGAGTGATGCAGTCCAGTGAGGGGAGTGCAATTGTAGACCCTTTCGATACCCATATCTTGGCCAATATCCATCCGATTCTTAAGCAGAGTACCTCAAATGATTTGTGGATGGATTCTCCGTAAATCTGCATCAAAATCTGAGAATATATTTTTCGATCGATTTTTTTCGAATTTTTCTAGGAAGCTCACATGTGGCATATTCCTATAGCTATATCTTGGCCAATATTGACGCGATTCATAAGCTTAATACCTTAAACGATTCCCTTATTAATTTCCTATTAATTTTCATTCGAATGTAAATATACAATGTCGAATGGCTTTTTTTAAATTATTTCCATAAAGACCATTTGAAATGAGTGTGTGTATATGGGGCGTATGAGTGATGTGTTAAAATGTAATTTATACTTGCATTAATTATTGCTATTTGCCTCGACTGGATTGTCAATCAATGTGAGTTTTTTCATTAAATTCATTCGTTTAATTAGCTGTTATTATGTGCTGGCAAAAACAAGTAGACTCATCAATTTCCAGCACGCGCCCCATTCGGTGCCACGGTGCCACGGTGCGTATGCGTAACATTAAACCAATTAGTCCATGGAACATCGGTCAAATGAATTAATGCCATCTTTTTTGTCGGTAATGCTGCTGGCCGGATGGTGGGTCCCAATTAGCCTAGCATTCGGTTGCATGTCCTCCAGACGACTGTCGACATCAATCAATACCAGGATATTGGATATCCTTTCAGAAACTCGAGATCCTTCCAGGAGTTCAGGTGGAGCTCCCACGTTTTTTTTTTTTTTGTGGCTTGTGTTTGTGGCTGCAACTAATCATTAAATAAAATCCATCAAGGATTGATTAAAACTGGGCAGGACCTGCATGCCCTGTGGCTTTTGGGAGGAGGACCTGCCTGGCTTTTGGAAGCCCATCTATGTCTATGTCCTTGTGCCCAGGGCCTAATTGGAGATTTTTGAACCGCTGCAAATGCATTTAGCACCCAATCGATGGCAGGCAAGTTGGAAAAAGTATGAACCGAGACTGGGAGGGAGCGGGCGACAGAGACAGCGGCACACGGAGCGAAAGAGACGGGGACAGACATCAAGCGCCTGCGGCAATTGCAGGCCCATTAAAACTGACACATTGCGATTGCTTTCCCCCCTTTTTTTTTGTGCCGGGCCAGGGAAAACCAACAACAAAAACACTAAAGCGGGATAAGAGTATAAAAAAAAAGAGGCAGAGACACGCCCAGGGGCGGAGAAAGAGGCAGAGATACAGTCACTCTGTTTGGCATAAACAAAATCCACAAAAAAAAAGGAGGAGAAGGAGTAGACGAGTCGACGGGCGGTTACCCATTAAATCGAGTTTTTTTGGGGGGGCACTGAGAAAAAGGAGGAGATTTCAAGGATGATAATATTATTTGTAGAAACCCCTTTTTTCTCTCACTGGATAGGTATGGCCCATTTGAAATCAGCGAGAGACTTTTCACGCATCGTTAATTTCTCCCCGAGGCCTCGACACTAGCGCTGTCCCTCTTACTCCGTCTCCCCCTCTTGCTCTCTCTGTCTGACAGTCGTTCAACCAGTCACTCCGTCATTCATTCATTCATTCATTCGCTCAGTCCGCTGGTCTGTCATTCTGTCAGTCTGGCATTCAATCAGCCCTTGGGCCATCCAGGCAGCCAGCCCGCCTATCGTTATAATGATGTTGCTGCTGCTGGGATCCTGGGATACTGGGATCCTTTTTTTTTTTTTTGCCTTTGCTTTGACATCAACACCATCTACCAAAGTCGCCGTGATTTACTTGCCAGCCGCCATCCAGCCACGCCCTCTTATCCGCTTATATATATTTACCTTCAGAGAGAGAGGATGCGGGTGTCTGCGTGGGTGTTTGGGTGTTTGCAAATTTAAATGTTGCACAAATATGAAAAGCAATTTACATAATATCCTGCCAAGTGTAAAATGATTGTCAATTCAGTCTGCCACTGAAGCAAAACGAACGAGAAAGCGGGAAACGGAATGGAACGGATGCAAAGGATGGGTGGGCAAGTGTAACCCACCTACTGGAAGGATGGGAGGATGGGGAACGTGGAATGGGAACAGAAACGGAAAGAAACCACACAAACCACTGACACTCACACACACACACACCAGCACACCAGCACACTCACAGGACTAACAGAGTCAAGGGAAAATTGCGGCTTTAAATCGAATCGAATCGTATCGCATCGATTACGTTTCGTTTCGATTTTTATTTTTTTTTTACTCGGCATGGCCATGGCCCGTGAATTATCTCCATCCCAGTTGAATTATCCTTGCTGCCGACTGTGGGTTAAATAAGGAAATATTATCCTGTCCCTGGCTGGGCATAAATAATGAAATATTAACGACCAGCTTTTAATCGAGGCTGGGGAGCCAGTGGTACAACAAGGATATCCAAGCTTAATGGTTGGCTTTCAAGAACATGAAAGTCTATTTTAAATTAAAAGACTCCCTAAAGAATGGAGAGCTGGGGATAGACTATATGATATCCGGTACTAATTCCCCGCTAATCCCTTTAGTAAAGCCAAAGGACCCCAGCCAAGTGTCAACTTTAATTGATTCCCAAACACCCTGAGTGCTTATCGGGATAATTTTTTCAAAAGGACACTCTCTTCGGTTTCCTTGGTTTTTTATTCTTTGTTTGAAATTGATGATGTCCTCGCACATTATGAGGTTCAATATCCTGGATAATGACGACAAATTGCGCAATATTTGCGCCAGACTTGAGGGTGTGTCCTGAAGGAGCCGGGAGGCTCCAGTGGCCGTGGCTCAAGTGTCCTTGGCCACTGACTCGGCGCCTCGGCTGCGGTCAAACATGATTGATGAACGCTAATTAATGTGGCGGAGACCCCTTGCCAGATACCTCCCAGCCAGCCCCCCCAACCAGCCAATTGTGTAATTAATTCCCATCTCGAGTGTCTCTATAATTACGAAGCACACTCTTAAAGCCAGATTGGACGGGGAGTGGCTTTTTTGGAGAGGCTTTGCCCAAATCCCAATCCATCATTTGGTCGGGATACCCTTTGGTGTTTATTGGCTGAGCTGCTTCGCTTTTGGTCCTTCGAGCCAGCTGCCGTCTTGGCCAGGTGAGACGCGAACGTGATGCTGGGAATCTATGCAAATGTGCGTACACTTGCATAGCGGCAAACATGCTGGAGCATATAGCATCCGCCATAGCATCCACCTGCCACCTCCCAGTGCCTCGCAGAGCCCCTGCGCGTCCCTGGGCAGTGATGTGCATCATCAGCAACCCAAACAGAATCGTTGAGGTGGCTGGTTCCACTCGTGTTGATGTTTCTGTTGCTGTTGTTTGCTTTTGAGGCCTTTCAAGCACTTGCTTATTATGCAGTCACGTGTATCTGTATCTGTGTATCTGAGTATCCGTGTATCTTCGCATACGTGCCTCATACACTCGTGTGTGCCTGTGCCTCTGCCTGAGCCTGTGGCACAATTTGAACAATAAGTTGGCCCGACTGTCTGCCACTCAGAGCCGTCTACATTTCAAAACTTAAACAGTTTATTAAGCGCAAACTAAACCCAAATACAAACACAAACATGCACCACTACGCACACACAGATACCACCTATCTCATAGATACTCTCCTCTATCCATAGTATGGGTTTAGAATCTTGTTTTATTTTAGCTTTATTACACGACTAGGATGTGTTTGTATTCCGTTTTTATGTCACTCTGCGGTCACCTCAGTTTCCATTTCAATTATGGAACGCCCCTTCGTCCTTTCGTCCTGCGCTGGCCAGGTCCTTTCTCAATTTCCTCCACTTGTCTGGCATTTGAATTTGTAATTCTGCCAGTCGAAAGCCGCAAAGTGCTAAAGTGTCCTTTTCTCCTGGGTAATTTGGGTTGGGAACAGCCGTAGCCAAGGAGCAGCAGGACATCTTTAACATAAGTCCTTGCATAATGCGGTGGAGAAGTGCTAATTGCAGTGAGTGCCAGTACCGGGTATCGTGTAGTGTTGCCTGCATGAGGTTTCGCAACAAAACGTGAGTGAGTTTCAAAATGCTAGAAATCGACTAAAAGGCAAGTATTTGAATAGCAAATTGGGCAGCTGGGCTTGTAAAGGCTTGCCAGCCTTGCCAGCAAGGACACTCGCTCCTTGAGCTCCATCCTGAGGCTCTCTAGCAGTATTTACAAACTGAATCGCATAGCTGGCATGACCGATTCAATTTAGGTGGAGAATGGCTTTCTGGCACTTGAAATTCATTGTCTGTTTGGAAATGTTGTCAAGAATCTCTGGCAATTTTTGTTAGTTTGCCATCCAAGAGACGGAAGGAAAGAGACGGTCCTCAAATGAGAGAGGGAGATGGAGCGGCAGGATACACTGATGCATATGCCTAGTCCTTTTCGTTTTGCACCATCATCTATCTAAATGGATATCGCGGCGGCCCTTTCTTCCGGAGTGCTCCGGCTCGTCTATCTAGTTATCTATCTTTTGGTTGCTCCGTCTCTCTCATACCGCCTAGCCCCGTCTCTATCCGGCGCCGTGTGTATTGTTGCACGTACATGTCGTAGACTTTGTCTTTTGGATAAAACTTCACTAAAAAATGAGCATGGCATGGCGTTGAGCATTTAAACTAGCTACAAAAACACCAGCAAAACACCTTCAGTATAGCTCCAGCCCTACGCCCTACGTGGCTACGTGAGTCGCATTCGGAACGTGGACACGTGTGCTGGTGTTAGTGTGTGTATAGCCGAGTGCTTGTATGTGTGGTTGCCAAGACAAAATGCGGCTAATGTCCTTTTTTTTTGTTTTGCCTCTCAGCTCTAGCTTGCTTTTTATATTTTATTTTTTATAATTTTTTTTTTTTTTTTTTTTTTTGTGGGCTTAGATTTACAATACAACCTAAAATGTTGTCTCGGGCAACGCGTGCTCACACACATACATTTTTTATACGATTCCTTGTTGCGGACTTTATGGTACTCGGGGTGAGGTTTTTTTGCGGAGCAAACTAGTCCAAAGGATGTTTTTCTGAACTTCCTACAAGTGCTGGCCATAAAGTGATTTAATGATTTGGGGTTGAGGCTTTAAAAGAACGCCAGATACTGGGAAAAAAAGTGCAATTTCCATAAATGGCCAGTGCGCTACAATTCTGGCTAAACCACTTCAATGGCTTTGGAGGGGTGGAGGGCTGGGACTAAACTTATTTCGTCCCTGTCGCTAATTTGGCCCAGCCTCAGCCGCAGCAACATCTAGCGCATAATAATTGCCTACTACTCGCACAAGACTCGCTAATTGGCGGCAATTTCGCTGCCTGCTGCCTCCACGTTCGGTGGTTCAAGGGATGCCAGTGGGTGGCCCCCCTTTGGGTAGCTGGAATTTCAGTTTCTGGCAATTAGCACAAAAAATAAACCAGCCCCCACCCCAAAGAAACCCTGCATAGTTCACTACAGGAATTCAAAAACTTGATGAAAATCTTGCTTCGAGTTTATGGTTTTCGGTTACATGTTTTCACTTATTTATGATTGAATATTTGATCACATAGTTTCACATTAACCTTTGACATTCATCAAGTGTTGGGGAGGATGTCAAGGATGGCGGAGGAGGGTGGAAACTTATGCCAATTCATTAATTAGTCTGCCACTTGCCACGGAAAGGCAGCGACAGCTTGACAAACTTTAACTCACCGAGTACGCCGAGAGCTAGCTCTTTGCCACACCAGTCAGTCACTTGGAGAAACAGGATAAGGAATGTAGATGTCCTTTGGTGTATTTTTTGATAGAAACTAAAAGAATTTTCTCTCAGTGCCTGCAGCACATGTGGTGGCCGTAGCTGCAGCACATTTCGCCACCGAGTGTGTAACTTGATATAACCTTCTACTTAATAAAGACTCTTCATATTGGCGCACTGGACTCTGGCCACGACTCCCCATTGTTGGCCGTGTTTTGACATGGCCATATTCTATATTCAATGCGCGTGGCTATGGCTATGGCTATGGAGGCCACTGCCTCGAGTTTAGTTTATTTGATTAGTTCGTGTGAGTTTCAGTTTATATATGTATATACGGGATACAGGAAACAGGATAGAGAATATATATATATATAAGCACGTATATAAACATGGCCGATAAAGTTTCCGCAGCTGCAAATATGGCAAACAATTTCGCAAAGTGGCCAATGGCGAAAGTTTGGCTCTGCCAATCGTCCTATTAGCTAATCGTTGACTTTCTGGCCGTCTCTTTTATTATTTTCTTGGCTTTTTTTCTTCTCTCATTTGGCACCTAATTAGTTGGCTTGTCCGAGAACCAAACCAAGTCGGAGCATTGTCTTTAAGCCAACTTCTCTTGATGGAATGGAATTTTTGCCTCAAAAAACATTCAAGCCTTAAGAGAGGTTATTAAACCCAGGCTGGTATCCTGCTCTGTAAACTGACCTTATCGGAGCAACACCATCTTCTGGCTGGGCCCAAAAGGATGCGTCTAAAAGGGATGTATCCTTATCGCTGCCAAGTCATCGGAGTCTCGTGCGCCTGCAACTTTTATGCTTTTTTCGGGTGGCTTTTCATTAAAGAAAACCTGTGCCTATCGCATCGTGCTGATCTCCCAACTACGAATAGTCACTGTACCACCACCTATTAGAGTGTGTGTGTCCTCCTTTGTCTGGGCGCTTCAAATTGTCGAGTTGTGCAGAAAATTTTATTGCTGAAAGGTGCTAAAATGAAAAGTGCTGATGCCAAATGCTGATGACAACCCCTATTCCTTGGCTTTCTTCCTCATAGACTCGGCTTTTTTCTTTCTTAACAATTTAAATTAAAACCTGTCACTGGTAGAGTCACTGAAATAAATATAAGGATAGTAGGAGGGAACTGGAGTTATTGGAGATATGTACTTCCTGGATGGCATTTCGCGCAGTGCAGTGTGTTTGTTGTCGTTGACTTGAAGTGTCGACTGGAGCCACTTGGCACAGTTTTCAATCTGCACCACCACCATGCCATCATGCCATCATGCCACCACCACCACAACGAAACTGGCGCGTTTAATTAAGCAAAGTGGCCACCTTTTCGCCCCCGTTTTCTTTTCCCCGGGAAGCCCCTAGCTCCTAGCCCCCGGCCCATGCATCCTGCACTAGTTGCGGCTTTTTGGCTTTCAAGAGTCTCGTCTGTCTCGTCCTTCCCGTGCCTTTCTTTCTGGCTAAGCTTTTGGCTTACTTAGCTTCCGTCCTTCTTCCGCCCGTCTTCCCTGCTAATTTTGTCTAATTTTGCAAAAAAGGAGTGGCCATACACAGAGAACAATTTACTAGCGACTTTTCCCTGAAATATATACAATTCTTAAGGCTTAGTTTTCTGTTCAATTTCCAAAAAAAAGAAAAAATACTTAAAAGGACATTCCCACAGCTCACTGTCTCTCCGGGTGGGGTTTTTTTTTTGTGGCACAACTCCCTTCCGTGCATCGTGAAAATATTCCATTTCTTTTGTCTCTCTACCTGTGCCACAACGAAGTGGCAGGAGCCATAAAACCATGCCACTCCAGCAACTGCAGCAAGGAAGTTGCAAAGTGCTTCCTTCGGCGGCCCCGCCCACCTGGAGCAATATTTTCTAGCCGGCTTTTCGGCGAGGGCCTGGGCTCTTTGCCCAGTTTGTTTGTGCAACGGAATGTGGCAATATTTGTGAGTGCAACCGGCACCAGTTCAGGAATGGTTGGACATTTTCTTTTCCTTTTTTTCCAAGTTATATTTTTTTTTTTTGGCACTTAGAACTCGAGTTATACGTGGCAGGCCAGAGTTGTAAAAAGCTTAAATATTAAAGGGGGAAGTACCGGGTATCAGACAGCAAAGACCCGGGTATCAGGAAGAAGTGGAGGGCATTGGATCGCCATTATCCTGAACCTTGGCACTCTCATCAATAATCCCTCCGACTAATATCCTGTCATCTAATTTGTTCGAAAACGAATCCCCCTCGAACGACTGTCCTGGCCAGGTTGGCCTGATGAATTGCGGTCGAAACTGGAGCCATCGGACTGGCGCATCCGACAAATGCATTCTTGGCATCCTTTGTATCCTTCGCATCCTTGGCAAGCACTCTCTCCCCCTCCCCCCCTTTTTTGTTTTTTGTCTTTTTGGCCGCCGCCTCCATTACTTTTATTATTTTTTGTTTTTCGCTTCCAGGAGAGAGATTTCTTAATTTTTCATTCCGCCTGCAATGTGCGAGTAATGTGTTGTTATCCGCCCCTTCTCTCGTTTCTTTTTTTTTTCCAAATATATATAAAATATACATATATATATATTTTGTTTTTTTTTGAGTTGGCTTTTTGTGGAGATTGAAAAGCGCAGTCAAGCAGTACTTATCCCTCAGTCTCAGTCGCGCATTCCCCACCAACTTTTGCGGCAAAAATGAAAAAATAAAAATAATAAAAAATTGAAGTGGAATTCCTATGGTCTTTTCTTTTTTTGGCTCTGGCTCTGGTTCTGGCTCGTTTTTATCCAGAAGTCTGGCTAGACAGCAATCAAGACAAGTGCAGATGCTCGGAGAAGAATCGGCCACCCACTCGGCAAAGCTTTTCTCCCCCACATTTTCCACATTTTTTTATATATTTTTTTAAAATCATATTTTACGCTCAATTATTGACGTTCAAAGTCGGGGATGTCGCAGACAATGACAAACTAATGGCCCTCCTGGGAGGGGGAGGACACTCTCAACCGGTGCACTGAACAAAAATGACTCGACCAGACTGAGTCCTTGGTCTTGAGCTCTAGAACAAGTTGGTGTATTTTTTCCGAGTGCCTTTGAAAGGCAAGTCAAGTCAATGTCAAAGGACAAGGAGAGGACTGTCATTTGGCACTTAATAACTCAGCATCCTCCCTCCCCGACTGCTCGACTGCTCGACTGCTCGAATGACAATTTGTAAAGCTTTCAATGGAGCAGCCTATAAAATATCTACGTGATGGCTATGCCAGGTCCTTGCGGTGGTGGTGATGGTGATGGTGGTGGCTACCCCCACCACCTGCCAAAGTACGCTGGAAGGTGGCGAAGCCTCTCCAGTAATCAATCACTCAATCAATCAGCAAATAATATGCAATGCAATTTCTCGTCTCTACAAAATGTTTGCCAGAATCCGAAAAACTTCCGCCATTCCGCCAAAAGGAAGCTCATTTTGTGGGTAACTGGGGGTGGCTTTAGGGTGGCTCCCAGGGTGGCTCCCAGGGTGGTTCTGGGGTGTCTTCCCTGACAGCCAATCAAGTGGGAAGAAGGTAGTAATTGTAAGCCTCGCAAGCAACAAAATCAAAGTATCTGCCGAGCTGGCGGACTGCCGGGGCTGTCAGTGAGGACCAAAGGATATTCAGATACACGACTGATGAAAGGGAAGGCCAAGTGTGTCTTATTTGCCTAATGTACTTTAATTTTCCATTTGATGTTTAATTTAATTCCGATTTTACTTAAAATGTTACTTAAATTCAACGAGAGCCTCGTCGCATGCGATTTGTTTTCTGTTTTCGGGAATGAAATAAATTTTATTTCGGTGACCAAGCATCTGAAACTTCGATGATTAACTTTTTCGATTAACTGAAAATTCCCAAACACACCCACACCCACACACGTGGCCCCTGAAAAGTATGGTATGGCAGAAACGGCAGAAATAGACAACAAGCGGAAAACTTTCTCATGGCGATAAACAATTTCCAACGTTTTTCCACCAAAAATCCGACACCACGCCGGCCCTCTGCTTGGCTTTCCTACTTTTTTTTTTATGGCATAAATTTATTTTAATGTCTATGCTTAACAATTGGGAGTGATGCAGAGTAGCAGCCCTGCAGCTTGTCCCCCAACTTTCCTGGACTCTATACACTCAATCAGCTGCTGCCTGGCCAAAGTTTCCTCCAGCAGGAGTCCTAGCTCCTAGCTCCTTCTGGAACTTTTGCATATTGATAAGGAGAAGCGCCAGATAAAACAGATTAAAGGCAATGGGGAGCGAAATGTTGAAAGACTGAAACACTGTGGGAAATGCTTAGTGAATCCTGCTATCTGGTCTAGTCTCTGGTAACCAATTCGAATCCAATCCGGCAGCCTGATTGATGTCTGTCGGCCATCAATCGTGCCGGGAGGTGGAAAAGTAATAATTATGGGTGCCTGTTTAAGCCAAAGGCAATTGTTTGTGATGATAAATGATGTGTGGGTGCGCCATTCCCAAATCTCATCTTGTGTGTGTATCATCAATAATTCGTACGAAGATCCTTGCCAGAGACCCCAATGGAGTCGCAACTAATGAGGCCATCAGCAAATGCCACCAGCTGTAAAATATTCAAATAGAACAATCAAAAGTAATCTTCCTTTTCCAAGGGGGGAACTCCTCAAGGAGGTGCCAACAACAAAAAAAAGTCAAGAATAAATAAAAAACCAAACCGAACCGAACAATAAAAAACTTTGAGAAACGAAATTTCCCCAACGAGCCATTTTTTGTTGTTCTTTTTTTTTTGGCTTTTCTTTTGCCAAAGAAAGTACACACACACCCCACTCACACACACCCCACTCACTTACACACACACATACAGAAATTATAATAAAAAGAAAACCGAAACCAAAACTTAAAAGTGGCAGAAAAAAAAATAAAAATAAAATACATGAAACTGTGGTGAACATTTTTACCTTTTTCCGGGGCCTTGTGTGTGTACTTTTCCAAAAACTGTTTTAAAAGCTTAACCACGAGAAAACTGCGAATATTCCCTAATGACACGGGAGGTGGAGGGCAGAAAAGAAAAGCCAGGAAAATTCGGCACAAAGCCCAGAAGGAAGGGGCTGCGATACGGGCTCGGCTTGACTTGGCTTTTTCCCTGAAAGGTTCTGCCAGGTTCCCTCTTCCATTTCCCCAGTCTTTTTTCGAGGTTTTTTTCTCAAAAAGAAAGCCTTTTGAGGGAAGAACTAGTCGGAAGAAAGCTCCATCCAAAGACAGGACTCAATTGCCGTAAATATCTGCATAGGCGCGGCAATCAAGATGCTTGGGGGATTGCCAACAGTTCCTGCCAGGATTCTTCAAGGAATCACTCACAGCCGAGATCCTAATAACTTAATAAGGGGGCCACACCCCTTTTTAATTTAATCCAACAACTCGCCGACGCCTTTGTCTCGGCGAGAAAGAAAAAAGAAAACTCAGTCTCATTGGCAGTGGAAAATTGTAATTTTTACACCTCGACACACCCCCCCTTGGCACTTGGCACGCTTTCCCGGCGCCCCTTTCTGGCCTTCCCTTTGGGGAAACTCTGCCGCCACTTGAGCAACTTTTAGTGCGTCTCAATGCGCATTTTAAATAAAATAGAAATTCAATTTACTTTAAATAAGCGGCCAAGACTAGGGGGCTAACAAGGTGACAAGGAGCGACACGTCAATGCCAGAGTTTCCACAGCTTTTCCGCAGCAGCAGCGCAAATGAAATGTAGAAAATCTACAAAAAATAAAAAAAAAACGAAAGGAAAATGAAAGAAAAACTGAAAAGAAAAAGCCAAGGAGGAGAGGAGAACTTTTTCACTTTTTTTTTTTTTTCTTTCTTAAATGAACTTAAAATTGACTAAATGTGCTAGAAAAAGGTGCGAAGCTCCTTGGGGAAACCCTGGAAAATGGGGCTGGTGGGTGGGAAAAATGCCAGAGACGAATATAATTAAGCGGCGTTTAAAATGCTTGTACTAAGACACGCTCAGGACGATGGTGGATGGTGGATGGTGGGCGGCTTAATTGGGAGGCTGGGTGGCTGGGGAAAAACTTGAAAAACTTTCCACAAAGTTTAATTTAAATATGAATGAGCGTTTTTCCTCCCCATCCGCAGAATCACTTGTATACTTCCCGTCGCCGTTACGGTTCCATTCATTTTCGTTTCTCTGAAAAATAGATGAGATTTTCGTTTTGGATTGGAAAGCTTTTCTTTCGGTAACTTGTAGAATTCTTATAGCGAATAGTTTATAATATATTTGATTACCCAATAATTCGGAAGAACTGGCCCCAAGTTGTGTGCTGGGCTTTCTTCGGAAAATCCTGGCACGAGGCTTTCTGTTAAGCCGCCACCCCACCATGAGATGGGGTGTCCTTGGGGTGGTTTCTAGGTGGCAGGACTTAAAGGGGCATTATAAATTTCTACCTAATCCGAGCGGCTTAGGGGCTCCTCGTCCTCGTTTTGTTTTCATTTCAAGTTCCCCCAAGCCCGGTACGAAGAAAAAGCCCGGAAAAGTCTTCTACTTCGGCTTTGATTTCGACTTATGTTCGCTTCACAACAGATTTGCTTGCTGGCCATATTGTGATGCTGATGCTGTTGTTGTTGTTATCCTTGCTGTGTTGGTTGGTTGTTTTGTTGCCAGGTGATAAGGCAAATCGTATCCTTAAACCACTAAAAGGGATCAACAGTGGGTGTAGAATCCCGGCTGGGGCTGGGCTAACGCTTCGAATAATTATAAAAACAGCCTTCGAGTGCACTCTCAGTGCTCAGTGCTCAGTGTAGGGAGTTGTGGTTGTGTTGGTGGAGGCGTGGCAGCGCAATCCTGGGGGTTGGAAGGACATTGAAGTCCAGGCGCCACACTGGCGGACGCCGCCGTTCCCCTCGTTGTTTGCTTTTATTTTCTTGTATTTTTCTATTTTTTTTTTTCGCCGCCAAGTAAAAGCAAGAAAAACAAACAAAAATAGACATAAATACTGTTGGGGATTTATACTTTATATCTCTCTATCTCTCTGCGAGTGTGTGTGTGTTTGTGTGTGTGTGTGGAAGGACACTTGTAACACTTGGGAGTCAGAGGAAACACTTTCTTTCAGCCTCTAATCAATTTATTGAATTTATTTTGCTGATTTTATTAAAGAGAGCGCCTAAGAAAAACAATTTTTTTTTTTGGCAAAAATACGAGGCAGTGCGAGGGCGTGGCAGTGTGCCAAAGTGGATTCTGCTGGCGCCTGGCATAATTAAGTTAGAACCTTTTTTTTTTGTGACGTGACTGGGGGTTTTGCCGATTCCTTTCCCAATACTCTTTGATTTCGATTGTTGTTGCCATTGAAAGGATGTTCTGATTGCTGGCTAAAAAGGATATGGGGCCAGGAGTCTGTTAACTGGCTTACTCAGCGACTTGATAGAATGTTTCTATGATAAATGATGGCTGCCTTACTCTGGATTTTGTATTTAAAAAGCCCTTTTGTTATCTCTGGGTTTAATTTTTGGTAATCAAAGTTTCGGCATTCGTTTTCCATTTCCCATTTGGCATTTCCCATTTTCCATTTACTGTTTTTCAGTTTTTCCCAAAAGTCGAGCTGGAACCCCAGACAGACACCGACACAGACACACATCCATTATTTCCAATTCAAACTTTGCCAATTACAAATCTGCTGTGTTCGCCATCAACTTTTCGCATATTTTTGCCATATTTTTGCCCATCTACCCCGTCCCATGTGCACACACATGGAGTATTTAAGGACCTCAAACCAAAAAAAAAAAAAAAAAAACCATCTAATTGTGTACATTTCTGGACAAAAGTTTATCTCATATTGATATATTGTTTCGCACTTCTTTTTTTTTTTGCAGCTGGTCGGCGGTGAGTTCGATATGGAATTGAATTTTGTGATACAGGATGCGCAGAATATCAAACATATGCTGGAGCTTCTGGATCATTGTCCGCCCAATCTGCAGGTGAGTTTTCTGGTCATACATACATATAACCATATACATATATATGCTCTTCTCATAAAATATACATTTTATTGTGCGAATGCCCCCACTGGTGGAATCGTGGTGACTTTTTAATAGAATTTAATTCAATTCGCGCTGCGGCATCAAAGAAAATTAACAACACGGTGGGCGTGGCAGCCGAAATTGCGCGTAATGAAAACGCAACATCAACATGAAAATGCCTTTCAACTTTTCCCACCCATCCCAGCCCCCTCCACAAACGTGTTTTCACATTTTCCTGGGTTTTCCCCTTTTAACTGCTGGTTTTCACGGTGCTTTTTTTCGTCTTCCTGATTTGCATATGAATATGCACAGTGGTGGTTAAGTAATTAGTTCGAAGGAAGGAGAAAATATTAAAAATTAGGTAATATTAATATTTAAATAATGGTTTAATTTTTTAAAAAGTTTTGAAGCTAATATTTAGACTCTGCTAGTAGTTCAAGTTCAAAACCTACTTATCCTCTAAAACACCTATTTTTGTAACACTTCTGTACCCCAATGGTTGTGCCTGAGTGGGTGTAAAAGTCAGTGGGTGTGTGTGGGTGTTAGGGTGGCTCTGTGCCAGTGTTTGTGCTTAACAATATTTTACACCTGACGTTGTCGCTGTTCGCTCGCTTGTGCCATCAAATTATTAGCATGACTGCTGGCGAAAGGATCTCCCAGTAACTTTTCATGTGTAAGCTTTTTCCTTTTTTTTTTAAATACACACTCGTACTCGTGCCAGTGTGTGTGCTGACAGGAAGTGCTCCCTCCAGGGTGTGCCAGTGAGTGAGTGGGTTGTGTGTCATCCAAAGTGCGAAGGCGCAGACATCGGAAGTCGGAGGAGTTGCTGCAAAAATCGCAACAAAGTTTCCACTTTATGAGTATTTTTTATTTTTAGCTGCATTGGTTCATTGACCCACAACAAGATACCTGAAAGGGTTATGCGAAATAGTTGAAGAATAAAACTGAAAAATATTATGATTATAGAAGGCCCCCCGTTGGGCGCCAAACTCAGACTGTTGAAGCCCTTAAATCCGACATCGTCAAGTAACTATTATACATTTATTTACCTTGTCGTGCCATTATTCAGCACACAACTCCTCCTCATAAGTGCGTTGGTGGTGCTCCTGTGTGGTTTCGGTGGTTTCTGGCGGCTCTGCTTGCTCTGGGGTTTCCGCCCGGGCTGTGTGCGTAACAAACAAGCGATCCATTTGAGAGAATCCTACATTACACAGTCGCCCAGCCCACCCACCATGCTACAAGGACACCACCCACCCGGAAAACCACCCACTCAGTAACTACTCTTTAATGATATGCGTCAGTTGCCGCCTGCTTGGCTTAGATGTTGCGGTTCTTGAGGCTTCACAATTTATTTGGCTTTTTAAATTAATGAAAATTGTCACTGACAAATTCTGGCAGTGTGGGTGAGTCCTGAGTCCTGGGTGGCTGTGGCAATGGATGGGGCATGGTGTGTAGCATGTGTCTCCGAAATTGTTGGCATATGTAAAACAAGCATCAAATATGCATCACCGCCAGCCAGAGGCAGAGATCTTTTACTTCATTTGGCATGCGAGGCAGGTGTGTGAGCCTTCGCCACACCACCAACTTTACAGCAATTTTATGTGCCATTCCCCCCCCCCCAAAAAAAAAGGGATGCTCCGGCCTCTTGTAAATATTCCAGGATATGTTTAGAATTTGTCAGAGTTTTTATTAGAGTCACTTGAAGACAAAACAATTACCTGAATGATTTTATTAAAATTTAAAAAAATAAAAGAAAGGGCAGGGAAGAGTATTTGAAAAGCTTGAAGACTCTGCTTTGGAGATTTTCGATTTTCCGCCACATCTTGTGGCGGTGGGGAAGCATTTTGCATACAAAGGATAAAGTGTCGCGCCTTTGATTTATGTTCGAGTACAGTGGGCACTCGTGTGTCGCATAACAGTGAGTCCTTCCGACGATTCTGGCACCTTCCACCACCCACCACCCACCATTTTGTGTTCAGCCGGCATTCAATTGATTCGGCACGTAGCCCGGGCAAGTGCAAATAACTGTTTTAGTCCTTGTCCTCCTGGCAGGATGGGCAGGTGTTCCTGCTCCTTTTGACCCCGAACTCCATGTCCGTGCCCGTGCCCGTGCCCTGCCAAAGGGTCCATAACATTTTATTCCTGACAATAAATTCATCGGGTGCGGGGGCTATCGAGACGGGTCCTTTAAATCAAAGCTTCTTTTTGAAATTAAGGCCGTAATGCGGCCTACCAGTAACCTGCTGGCAGGAGGCCGCCGTTAACCCGCCCATGGACCAGACCACCGCATATTTGTCGTGCTCCGCCGCCTGTGTGTATGCTCAATAAAATTTTACAGCCTCTGCCAGCTCAGCAATTTGCGTAACTCTTGCCACGGTCGCCTCTTCTTCTCGCCCAGGAACCAGAAACGCAAATAAAACCAAAAACCAAAAAAAAAAAAAAATAATAAAAAACGGTGAGAAAGAAAAGAAGCTAAAAAGGATCCAAGAACACACATACAGAGGGAGTGGGTTATAGAGGAGGGGAAATGGGCCAGGACCGCCGCAGGACCCCCGTTGATTCAAAGGTGGGAATCAACAGACGAACACCTTTCACCTTTCGTCGAATTGGTTTCCGCTCCTTTCCTTCACCGCCCCCCGCATATCGCCCTTTGAATTTGCCTTTTCCGTTTCCATCTCTTTCCATTTCCATTTCCATTCCGGGCTTTCTCTTTTTGTCCTTTTTGGTTTGGCAACAGCTGTAAATAACGTTGTTAAAGCTGCAAACAATGTCCTGGCGCTGACCAGGGCAGGAGGTCCTTTGAAATCAAAGCTGATTCAATGATAATAATACTACTCCACAGCCCACAGAGTTGTTCTCTTTTTTGTTCATATTTGAGAAAAGGTGTTTATTAATTCAAACTATGAGAATATTATTTGTATTATTACCTCAGACATCCAAAGTATCGGGTATCATGTACACTCAGAAGCTCTCAGACACCTTGTTTCAAAGTGTGGTCTCGGGGCTTCGGGAAGCCCCACTAGAACGAGATTCCCTCATGTATCTCTGAGCTGGGGCGATAAAAATGAAACATTTTTAAGCTTTGGCTGATGCCTTTTTTTTTGAGCGAGTGCGAAGCCATCGCAACATTTCAGCTCGCAAAGTATCTGAAAGTTGTATCTTTGGCTTAGGGCCGCTTATCTACATTCGAACAGAGCTCCGGGATCCGGGCACCGGGCACCGGGCTCAGGGCTCCGAGCTCCCTTCCACCCCAACTTTTCGTTTCTGTGACTGCCCAGCAAAGTTACACGGAGGATTAGCTTGTGATTATGTTGGCAGTGGCAGTGGCAGTGCCAGCGATTTCTATTCCGATTCCGATTCCGTTGCCAGTTGGCTGGCAACTTTTTGCGGCAGCCAAGGGCGGGGCAGGGGGGCAGGCAGGAAGGCAGGCCGTAGTTTTAAAGTCTAGACCGCGCCGTAATTATCTGGAGTGTGTTGGTAAATCATCAGCTACCGAGGGCCATACCCGATAGCCAAAGTCGGCCAGATGTATGCAGATCCTGGTGCTGTTCCGGCAGCCTCCCATTTTTATGGTACTGTGCCCCCGGTTGCTTAGCAGCCACTACGGGCACAGAGACGGCATCAACAAGAGCACATGCCATAAAATACATAAAATAGAAAGCAGCCGAGGGCTATACATGAAATTTATTCATGAATTGAATTTGTATTCCTCGCAGATATTTTATAAGTTTTCCATTTCTATTCGCTATCCAGCCACCCAGGGGTGTTGGCCATTTCCTTCCTCCCACTCCTGCAACTGATTCTGTTTTCCGTTTGCCAGTGTGGCTGTGTATTTCGTTGTGTACTTCAATTCCATAATGCCAAGCAATGAGCATAAGCTGATTATGTTTTTGCGCCAAGTACTAGTGGTTTCGCATTCCTTTCTATTCTAAAATTAATTGGCTCTTGTTGGAGTTATTAATTTGGAGTTTTTCCATTCCAAAGCCTTCACTGTGCTTCACATGCCGCCTTGGTCACACTGTGTATTCTCAAAAGTGTCACATTATACGACTGCATTGTCCTGGCCATTATTCCGCTCGTTTTGTGGTTATTGGCTGATGAGACTCCGTCGCCAGCTGGTCCCACATTAATTTTGTGATTGCTCCATTATACTTACGATGCATTTGGGACTCTGGTCACACTCGAAAAGCGAATTGAAATGCAAGCCGGCCGCCAGAAAGTCAGGAGAGTCAAGGCCCTGAATGGAAAAGCCACTGCACAGCGGCACAGGGGCCAGGACTCGAATCGAACTCGCCATTAAATATGAATTGTGATTGCCCCGATTGGAGGCGGGCATACAGAGCGAAAGAGACAGATGGCGGGCGGGTGAGTGAGAGGGCGAGATACGTGGGGGAATCGAATTGAAATGCACACAAGAATAACAAAAGTTTTACGGCGGACAGAGCAAGGATTGCCGGATTGGCAGGCAGGAGGCAGCCAGGCAGCTGGCTGGCAGAAGGAGAGAGATCGCCAGGAAGGACACACTTTGAAATGGGTTCAACATTAGCCAGGACCTGGCATTTGTATTGGCAACGCTGCCTTTTGTGTGTGTTTTTGGCCTTTTGATGCCGCCCCTTTATTACATTTGTGTCGCTGCCGCTATGCTTCTCTCTTCACTTTTTTTTTAAATCTCTGTCTGCGAGGGCACTCCTTTTTTTTAAACTTTAAAGAAAATATGTGAAAACATTCGATTTAAAAAGTTTTTTTTTTTTTTAAATTAAATACTTTTGCAAGCTCTCGCAAAATTCCTTGTCTGCTTTCAAAAGAGTTTTTGGAATGCCTTCTAGTTTTTTGCCCATCAATCCCCCTCGAGGATCCCTCGCCTTTGGGATTCCTTCCTTTGGCTATTTTTTCATGTTTCTTGTTGTTGTTGTTGTTGTTGTTGGTATTGGCATCACTCGTCACGTAAAAGGACAACGGCACTGGCCAGGACATCGACAGTCAAACACATTGAAATGACCCGAACCGGAGACCGAACCCGAACTCGAACCTGAACCTGAGACCCCTCTGGATGCCATTGGACTCCTAAGCCAAGCCAACCAAGCCAACCACCCACCGACCCACCCACGGCGGTGTCCTGGCCCTGGGGCCACCCGTTGAGTTTTAAAGAATTGTCTGCCATGTGAAAAGGTCATTTAATTTCTTTTTGATTTGTTTTTGCGTCGACTGCTCCCAGGGTCGGCCTGCTGGTCCCTGGTCCTGGTCCTGGCCAGGACGACGCGGTCGTCATTAAAGTGTAAATGTATTTTTAAGTAGACTGCTCGTCCTCCCCCTCCCCTCCGTGATCGCCTCTCTGGCGGAAAAATAGAATTACCAAAGAGCTTGGCGGTGAAATGGTCCGAAATAGCGAGGCCCGAAAAGCCCAAAAGCCGCACAAGTTTTCCCAATTTTTTTTTTTTTTTTTCGCCTTTGCTTCTCGCTTGAGTTAATAGCATTTTAAGTACGGTCGGTAGAGGGGGGGGTGGGGTGGGGGACTTTGGCTTGACTTGGGCCGTCAGGATTCCAGGATGCACAAAGCATATAGGCAATAGAAGTCCTGCCCAGCCAATCAAACCGAACTGCCAACTTAATTTCAATTGAAATTAAAAGGACATTAAACGAGAGGCGATGTCGAAAGTGGATTTCGTTCAAGGCTCTCGCCTTAAAGCTCATTATTTCATTTTTCTTAACAATTAAAATGAATATTTTTTTTTTTTGTTATTTTATTTTCATCCGGCTCCTGGCCGTTTTCCATTTGTTTTCATTTCTATTTTTTATTTTTTAGTCTCTGTTGTGCTTTCGGCCTTTTTATTTCCCTGCCAGGAAATGGCCATGAAAAATGTATAAAGTTGCTGCTTTTTGCCTTTTGCTCTCTGTATTTTATATTCTTAAGGCCTAAGGACAAACACACGAGCATGCCAGCGTACGAGGGGGCGTGGCTGATCAGTGGGGCGGTGGGTGGGTGAGCATTAAATGGGGGCGTGGTATGCCAGAGGTTGTCTGGATTTAGCGGTCGCTGTTGAAAAACTGTTTAGAATACTTTCCCAGCTGCTTTGCATTTTTGGCTTGTGGGCTTAGCCGAGCAGGCACATGTGTCAACCTCCCCCCCCCCCGCCCACATCGAGAGGTGGGGTGGCGGCAAGGCGTGGCACTAATGCCACACACATGAGTTTTGTCATTCAATTTTGACACGCGTTGCGTGGCCCTCGGGCGCTATCCCCATCGTCGTCGTCGTCGTCGCAGCACCCCCTTTTCCAACTTAGATTTCAGATTTCAGATTTCAGTTTTCGGTTTTTCAGATTTTTTCCAGATTTTCCATTTTCCCCGAGCAGATCCCACAGATTTCTGCTTCGAACAACAACTCATCAATATGCAAAAAGGCAACAGCCGAGAGCAAGGCTTTCTTTTTTCCCATTCGGCGAGTGTGTTGGTGTGACAGAGTGTGCTTGTGTGAGTAAAAGGGGTCAGTGGTGGGGTTCAGGCAACCCCTTTCGCCAAGCACTTCCACGCCCCCTCTGCCCCGCACTTCCGTTCGCTCAGTCGTGCGTCAAAAGCAATGCAAACTTTCTGCGGCTTTCAACAAAAAAAAATAAAAAAAGAAAACCCCCAAAAAAAGGCGAAAAAAAATCCTTAAAAAATAGCAAATAAAATATAAAGAAATGCCAAATAAAATCACAGAAAGTGGCAGGAAGAAAAAAAAGTTTAAAGAGCGGGGGAGGGAAGGAAAAAAGTGGCGGCGAATGAAAAGAAAATTATTATGGAAATGTCAACGTGAAAGTTTTCCGCAAATGCAGAGCTTCCGCTTTTAACCCTCGGCTGGCCGGCTCGGGTTTTCTTCTTTTTTTTTCACTCTTTCCCTGGAAAACACAATTGAATTTCATGTTTGACATGACTAGCCCACACCTGACCCCCTCCGGCCCAGCCCCAGACCAGCTCCAGCACAGCCCCAGACCAGCTCCTGCCCAGCCCTAGGCTTTAAAACTTTTCTCTTGTTTCAGCGGAAAATTTTAATGCGATTTCCATTGGCCTCGCTGGGGACACGCATCTGATTTTGATTCAGATTCAAATTCGAATCAGTTTTTGCATTTTCTGGGCAGACAAAGACTCCATTTTAAGGAGGGGTGGGAAGGTCCTGCAAGACGCCATTTGCATGAGAATTAATAGAGACTCCTTTAGAGGACTAGAGCCATGGAAGTATCACAATACTCGACTCGACAGTTGGCTCTCCGCGAGGAAAGTGCTTTCAAGTGAAAGAAATCCTTAAAAAAAAAAGTGAAAGAGGGAGCTGGGATCCGGCGACACCTTTTCTTTTGTGAATAATTCAATTTGCGGCACTTGACAGCTTCAAAAGGTTGACATAATTCATTTTTTTACAACTGAACCTCGACCCCACGTCCTGCCACCCTTTCGGGGGGTTTACTTAAGCATTTGAGGGGCGACTTTAAATGCTCGAGTGAGTTTTTCGCAGCTCACTTTCAATTCTTGAGTCGGCGACACCTTAATGGGCCACCGAGCAGGACCAACGTGCCAGGACCAAGGCCGAAGGACCCGCCCGGCATCAGTTTCTTAATTACAGACCCAGGCTACCCAGCCATCCCTTCTTTTTTTTTTTTGTTGTGATTCAACGATGAGAAAACTGAAAATTGCTCTCAATTAACTTGTTAGTGGCTTGTTTTTTTCACAGCCCCCTGCCCTCTCCTGGCCCCACCGGAAAAAAGGGTTAAAGGCCATTACAGGAACGCCTCATCGAACTCGATGCTTCCCTCCATTTCCCAGCAGAAACTTTTAATTTCGGAAATTTATAAAAAAAAAAGATAGAAGGGGAAGTGACCACAAAAAACCGACAAAAAAGGGTGGAGAATATAAAACAGCAAAATAAATAATTAAGATAAACAAACAAAGAAAGAAAAGGCGAAAAAATATACATCAGACTTGTCATTAAAAACATTTGGAGGCCCTCGTGGGCCGGCCCGGAATTAATTAAATAAATTAGAATGTGTCCGAAATTAGAATTGAAATGGAGGACTTTTGGTCGGAATAATTAACCAAGGAGGAGCGGAGGTCAAAGGTCAAGAAGTCGGAGTTCAAATGCATCGCAGCCGCCAGAGCTAAGAAATATAGACTCTCTGTGTGGCACTTGTGTCTGTCAGTGGCAGCCAACCCGACAAAAGCTGTCACAGTCGTTTTGCTGAAAACATTTCAAAAAGGTCCTTTAATAATTCATGCGCCCGGCAGTATCCTGATTTCAGATTTCAGATTCCCGGACGAGTGTCCTGCTCAATCCTAGTTTGTAAATGCAAATTCATATTGTTGTTTATTTGTTTGTTTGTCAATTTCAATTTATGAATATTTAATAAACAAGTTACCGAGCCACTGAGTCCTGTTCTCTCCACTTCTGTGAAAGTTTAATTAAACAAATAATCACATTTGTTTGGTTAGTTTTTTCTGAGAATTAATCTGAAATTGTAGTATTTTTAATAAACTACATAAGCTAGATTGTTTTTTTTTTTTAAATAATTTTTTCTTCACTTTTTTCGCCAGTTTTGGGCAAAGGACACTCCTCCTTCCTGATTGCACTTTGTGTCAATGTTATGCACATCAGAATCACTGGCACAAAGCAAAGCAAAGGCAAAATGTCAATAGCAGGCCCCCAGCAGCGGCAGTGTCTTTGCCGTCTCCGGCAGGACCTCCTTGGAGGTGGAATCGCAGGACCCCGAAGAGGGCCAGGCACACGCTACTTAGCCCGCAAAATTGCCGACTCCGGCATTTTCCATGTGCGTGGCATTACCCGTTTTTCCTATCTACTCCTTCCTGACCCTCTAGCCGTCTAGCCCTCTGGCCCCCCTCGTCCTTGCCGGTTTTTCCCTTATTTTCCAGGCTCTCCCAAGTTGGTTGGCAAACTCCTTGCTCAGTTGTTTGCATTGCAGCGGCAGATGCTGTCAATAATAAATTTCCGCTAGAGCCGCAGCAGATTTGCAAAAGGGGGAGGGGGGGGGACTCTTGAGATGGCGGCACGTACACCAAAAAAAAAAAAGCGCTGTTGAAATGCAGAATATATAAAGCTTTCATTGAGATACAATGAGTAATAGTTGTCTTCAGGACTTCAACAGTGCGTATACTTAATATCCCACTGTTCTCCCAAATATTAAGTATACGCCCTGTTCTACCTCCTACTTTGGAAAAACAAAACTATTATTCTCAGTGCAGACTCCAGCCCAGTGGGTGGGGCAGGAAGGAAGCACATAAGCGCATTGCCCAAGAAGACAAGAAGGAGATTGAGGAAAAGGAAGAAGATTGCAGCTCGGCACTAAAAAGATGACATAAAGATACAGCCGGGCGGGTGTTGAAATTGAATAGGGGTAACGAAGCGTCAGTCTGACGGGGGCAAAGGAGTCAACAGCGGCAAGGATGGGTAATGGGTGACGGCAATGGGTGGTGGATGGCAAAAAAAAAAGGACGAATCAGGCACTGCAGGCATGCAAACGATGCGCTGTCGCCTGATAAAGTATATGCGATATAACGTATACGACCGATTGGCCGTTTCTGCTCGACGGGGCCAGAAGGAAAAATCGCAGACGACTGGGATGCAAATGGCAAAAAAGGACCAAGAACAAGGATGGGGACGAGGACGAGGAGGGAAAAAGGAAATGCAGGATGTGAAATGGCAATAGGGGTGAGGAAAGGGGAGCCAAGGAGTTGGAAAAGGACAGCTCAGCGGGCGACACGTTGATAAATTTATTGAAATTCTATTGAAACGAAACGATTTGACTGCAGCAAGGAGCAGAGACAGAGACAACAGATGCCAGATGAAATGGCAACAGTGGCGGGTGGTGGATGGTGGGGGGAGGGGGTGTGCGGACACAAATCGCTGATAAAGTGGAAAATGAGTGAAAAACAAAAAAAAGAGAGTGTCGTAAATTGCAAATAAATTGCAGCTTGCCGTTGAAGGATATCACATGCTATCACACACACACACACACACATATACACACCAGCACTGCAGGGAAGTCCTTACAGAGAAAGAAAACTTTCTTCATTCGGTTAGTGCTCAGTTTTGGGCAATTAAACTTTCCCAATTGCATAAATTCGAGAAAATCCCGACCAACTTTGCACTTAATTTTTAATTTTCTTTCGCTCCGACCTCCGACCTACGACCTCTGACCTCCCTCGGACGGCGCTGGACAGGCGATGCTCAATTTAACCTGGCCAGAAAGCAACAAGCCAAATGCTCCATTGCGTTTCGCAGTAAAAAAAAAGTACAACAAACGGGAAAAAAAAAAACAGGAAAAACAAAAAGTCGAAGGAGAAAATCTCGGCAAGTCGGCTCATTTCTGTAGCATACTTAAGGGGGGCGGCAGAAGAAAGCGATAAAAAAAAGCAGCTAAAAGATAACAGAGGGTGGCCAAGAGCCCAGAGGCTGGATGGCGGCGGGGACGTGGCATAGAAAAGGCCAAATTTAATTTGTGCTCAGTGGCTGTGGCAACTTTGGGCCTGTTGTTGCCGCCGCCATGAAGAAATTGCTACCCAATTACGTAATAAAATCTGACTGAAGTTTCTACTCTTATTATTTAATTTTTTCTTTATCTTCATCTTGTCGTCTCTTTTCTTTTCTTTTTCTTCAATGAAGAACAAATTGTTTGAGGGGATTTGTTGCCGTGCATAAAAAATAAAAAAAAAAATAAGTAAAGAAAAGCATCCGAAGCTGGAAAATCCCAGCTTGGCCAGCTTGGCGCTTATTAAGAAATAATGTTGGAAAAACAAAACCCAATGGCGTCAAATCAACGTTTGTTTTGCCTCTCTTGTAATATTTGTGCCAGCAGGCATATTAAATGGCCTAAAAAGTAACAAAGTTAAATTATTAAATGTGATATGAACTTTAAATCGAGATGGTTGCTTAAAGAAAACTTCAATTCGATGGCCAAACAAACAGTCCTTTTGGCCAAAAGTCAAAGCAATACGCGAGCCAGGCTCTTGTTTCCAGGTGAAGCGGTTATGAATCCTAGCTGATTCCTCAGGTACATCAGTACATTAGAAGCAAAAAGAATAAATATAAAAAAATATATAAAGTTTATCAAATGTAGCAGTCTTTGGGAGAAAAACGCAATGAAAGTAACGACCATAAAGAAAAACCAAGGAAATGAAGCGTTAAACGAGCCAGTCAGCTGATAAAAAATGCATAGAAAGAAAAATTGACTAAAACTTAAATATCTCCAAAGCCATAATTGTTTTTTTTTTGTTGGCTTACATATACATTTCATTTAAAGCCAAAATCTCAAGAAAAATCCTCCGCTGACTTCGGGTTTCTCATTATCGAAATATATATATTTTCTCTGCAATGGCCAATCAATGTGCAATCTTCTCAGTGCCATTAAGTGTATCTGTATCCTGTGAAAGTAGCTATACCCCAATGTCTGTGTGGGTCTGTGTGTGTGCCAAAAGCAATAATCATAAAGAACCGTCAAACGCTTTGTTTTTGTTCCTTCTACAGAATTGAGGCAATAATGCTGAATGGAAAAAAAAAAAACCGAGCAAGGAAGAATACAAGAGATGCGAAGGAAAAGTCTGAGTTGGCTTGCGATTATTTTGCCATTACTTTCCATTATTTTACTTTATTTCAATGACTGTTTACATTAGGCACTCGCACACACTCACACCCTCGCACACACACACACACACACACACTTGAGAGAAAGCAAAGAGAAAGTAGCAGATAAGTGCCTTGCATTCTTTTTTCCTTTTTTTTTTTTTGTTGTTTGCCAACTTGGTTGTGTTTGCGAGAAGAGATCCTTCAGACCCTTCTGAAGGGGGCTCTGAATACCTCTTATGGCTTTGATTTCTCATTTCATCTAGATGGTCTTTCGTAAATAATTTTATTAAAAATATATATTGTATCTTTGGTGTCCTTTGCAGGCGGAGATCTGGAGCGTGTTCATTGCCATCCTGCGCAAAAGCGTTCGCAACCTGCAGGCCTGCACAGATGTCGGCCTCATCGAGCATGTCCTTGTGCGCCTGCAGCGCTCGGAAACGGTTGTGGCAGGTGAGTTTTCAATATAAAATTTAAGGATATTATTAAAATATTAAATTTTAAAAGGATAAAAAAATGGGGAGTATTTTTTAAAGGGGCTAAAGAGTTAGGAGGTATTTTAAAATAATTCAAAAGCCTTCAGCCTTTCTTAGTTTTCTAGAATTCTGCTTAATCCCTTATAGTTCAGGTACTATATCCTATCAAATATATAGTACTATATCCTCCAAAAAACCTTCTCCTCTTCCAGAGACAATGGATCTCCCCCAAAAAAAATTGCACTATTGTTTGGCTTTGGTTTTTGAAGCGGATTCGGGGTTTGCTCTTCGGTTTTCGTCTGGCTTGGTCCGTTGAATTGCCTTTCGATTAATTTCACGCTTGTCAGCAGCACTGACACGCCCAGTTGCGCCTCCCCAGCCCCCAGTCTCCCGACCAGAAACCATTCAGAATCCTGGCGAGTAATTCCTGGGAAGGATATTACCACCACCACCACCACCGCCACCCCGGCCCCCAAAAAACAGCATGGCTGCAAATTTGCTCTTCATTAGCGACCCGCGCTAATGCCACGCCTCCTTTTTGGGGAGCACCACCCACAAGCCAACACCCACCACCCACCACCCACTACCCACCACCTCCCACATGATGCCTTGAGGATGTGCGTGCCTTTGGCTTTGATTTTGATTTTATTAAGTCAATGACACATCTGCGGTCTCCACGAACTCCCAACTGTGGTGAGGGTTCCCCTCACCCTTCATACACACACACACTCGTACATAAATCTTTTTGCACCACCCCCGTCCTCCCCACCCACAGAGCCTTCTTCATTCCGCATTTAACGAACTGTAACTGCTGTCAATTTGCAGTCGCTGACTTTTGAGCTTCGTGTGTGGCAGGGCGGTGGAAAGGGGCAGTGGGTGGTGGGTGAAGGCTGGCAGAAGGGTGGCCACAAACAAAGACATCATTTCATAAATCAACTGCAAGAAAAAGTAATTTAATGGCATATATAAAATATTATATATGTATTTTTAATCAAAATTATATTACATTTATTTAAAGTTCCTTATAAGTTTACTTTTGAGAAGTAGCCACTTTAAAAAGCCCTTCCTTGAAAACCTTTTCTTCAAGTGTACTCCTCCCTCATTTATATGTCTCTGTGTGGACACACTCTCCCATGTATGTGTGTCTCTGGCTATGTATGTGTGTCACCTGACAAATGCCAAAACGTGACACTTGCCAAGAAATTAGATAAGTTAAAAGTTCGTTGTCTTGGCCAAAGTTTAGCTTAGAGTAGCAACTTCTTGGATTTTATCTCTGTCTGAGTATCTCTCTCTCTCTCTCTATCGGTGTATGAGTGTGTGTGTTAGGGGAAAAGAAAGAAGAGCAAGAAGCAGCAGAATCAGCAGATATATTGCCTACTTTTCTGGGCTAGAAACTTAAACTTTCAACGCAACAGACACTCAGTAATTTGATAAGAGAAATTGTTGCGCTAAACGCTCTCCCCACAGTTGACAATGTTCTCACTTATTATTTATTTTTCCCGGTCCTGGTCTCTGGACTCCCCCCCTTCTCTTATCTCTTTCTATTACGGCGCCCTGTCCCTTTCTTATCCCTGATTTTTCTCCCAATGCTACTACTCCCAATGATGATGATGATGATGATGACGAGTTGGGGCCGTAAAAACTTTGGCATGCCAGGGAAAATGTAATTAAATGCTGATGAAGCTGCGGCGGGGGAGGTGAGATGGGAATTCCACACCAGAAAAGGGGGCGTGGCCTAAGCAGTGGGCAGTGAGCATCATCTGGGGAGCAACTGGGCGACATAGTCGTTTGGGGAATGCCGCAGGTCATGCTTAAAAGTGGGTGTAGCACTTGGAACAATAGGGTAGGAGCTTCAAAAAATTATTTTAAAAATGTTGGAAATTTAATAAATAAATATTTAAGAAAGTTTTTTAAAAGGAAAGTCCTTCCAGGAGATTATAAGATCGAGTCTTGAAGGAAAGAAGCTATAGTTTTGAAGGAACTAACAGTCTAAACTATGAATTTTTTAGCTTTACAGCCCTATATCTGAAAGATTTATTTATTAAGACTCTTTATATTTAAAGTCTTCTCTGTTCAGACCCCTCTTTTCTTCAAGTGCATCAAAAAACTTGGGCCAGAGCAAAGGTTGAAGCTGCCAGTTACTCAATTTCTTAATTCACGCAACCCGAAACGTGTTGATGGCGTGTGTGGGTGTGGCTATAGGGCTGGGTGGGTGTATTTGAAGAGGGGTTGGTAAATATAAGGGTTGCCGGAAGGAGGGGGTGGAGGGGGGTTTTCTTGCCAAGAGGTGAGCCAACACAGTCCGAGCATTAAAACGGCCCGAGCGTCCCATTTCAATTAGTGTGCATTACAAATGAAGTTTGGGAATAGCGCAGCGAAAGCATCCGAAGACTTGGCTCTTTCTTACCCCCAGGGGCGTGGCAGTTAGGGCGGAAGTGCGACAGAGCGAGAGGGAGTGAAAGAGTGAGAGCGAGAGGGCAATCAGTTTGAACTCCGGAATTAATAACTATTTGGCCAAGCTTTTGGCTAAAGTTGATTGAAAATACAGCGACCACAAGTTGAAGAAGGCCTGGTGGAGAGACGGAAAGAGAAGGGTAGATGCCGATAGAGAGAGATGCAGCTATTTGATGGCCGAAACGAAACTTTGCTGTCCTGTAGTCGTGCCATTAAAATTGCATAAATTATGTTACAACTCGATGCGAAACTTGGAAACTTATTTAAAGGAATCCTTGACTAAACTTTCAATGAATATCCACCGCCCTTCCTACGCCCACCTCCCCCCGGCGTGATGGCTTAATGAAGACAGGATAGTAGTTAGTAAATATTTAAGTATTTTGTAAATTGTGTTTAGTTTACTTACCGCGCTGCCCGTTAATTATTTTGCTGAAAATCCGAGAAGGCACTCGTCTCTGGCTTTGGCTTTGGGCTGACCTTCCTCTAAATTGGAATTCCATTCCGCCAGATCAAATGCAATTTCAGCCACGAAGGCCGACGCCACCGACACCGCCCACTCGTCGTGTCCTTGCCGCTTGGCTGGGCGCGAGGACTTTGGCTGCATTTGCATTTGAATCCTACCACCTGGGCCTCTCTGTATCTCTGATTCTCTCCGGATTAATTGTATCCCTTTCTGTGGTTTATTTTTCAGATCTCCTCATCGAAATGCTGGGTGTCCTGGCCAGCTACAGCATAACGGTAAAGGAGCTCAAGCTGCTCTTCGGCACAATGAAGGCCACCAACGGCAAGTGGCCCCGCCACTCGGCCAAGCTCCTGAACGTCCTCCGCCAGATGCCGCACCGCAACGGCCCGGATGTGTTCTTCAGCTTTCCAGGTCGCAAAGGATCGGTAAGTGTTGGGGACTCTGGCTACCAGGATTAATATTTAATTTAGATTATACGTATATATAACAAATTCCGGTTCTGTTATTTTATTGCCTCACACTTGTAACGAATTCCCATGTCCTGGCACAATGGTTCGGTGTATGTGGAGGTCTTTGGGGAGTCTATCTAACCATCGAACCCATAAAAAATGCCATAAAGCGAATTGGAAGTCAAACGCGAACATGGCCGGACCGGGAGAATCCCGGCAATCGTAGCGAAATGTCCAATAAACAGGCTCCATCCGGGTGGTATCCCTGAAAGGAAAACCACTGAACCACCGAGCCACCCACATCAAATGTCCTGCCTGTTCCTGTCACTTTTGGCCCAAAAAGGAGGTGTGGGATTGCCCCGGGAGGAGAGTACTTTTCACGCATTTGGCCTTTTTAATTTTTCGTTTAGCCAGCTTTTAGGCAACACCACCCACTGACCCACAGAACCACCCACCCACCGAACCCACTTAACCGCCGATCAGCGATCCACTAGGATGCCTAATGCCATTGATGGTGCCGATGATTGCAATGGAATGCCAGGACGACAGGATTCGATTCGAATAATGAGATTTCGGGGCGAAAGCCAAAACCCAAAATCATCAGGGCATCATTTCAGTCAGCCTTCCCACTCCAGCTCCCAGCTCCCAGGTCTAGGTCCAGCCCCCCTTGTCTTCTGTCTCTCTCCTCCGGGACTGGTGCTGTCTTTTTCGGCTTCGCTTTTGGGGGCCAAAAGTTGGTGCAACCGCAGCAGAACTCTAACAGTGTCAGTCTTTGTCACGTCCATTTGGCCTTAACCCATTTAGTGGAGAGGCTAGAAGCCAGACCCGGACGCCCCGTGGCTGGTACGCCCTCTTTTTTGGCTCTCAAGTAAATGAAATTTGATATCCGGAGCACACATGGCCAAAGAAGCGCGGAAAAAGTGCCTTAAATTTCATAAATTTTGCACAAAACTTTTGAAGCTCAAAAATTGAGCCAAAAATGCGATGCAATTTATTTGCAATTTATTCTCCGGAGAGACATCTAATGTTTGTTATCTTAATGGAAGGATAAATAACCCGATGGCAGCCCGGGGATAGTGTCAGATGAATTTTCAACAGGATAATATTTTAAACAAACTCTCGCACCATTCCGACACAATTATGGTGCCGGGGCAGGTGATGCGAATTAAATTTATGAAGTGAGACTGCACATTCCGGGGCAGAGTCCATGAAGTCTTTGGACCTGCAAAGGATATCCCTGCCGCCCTCCCTCCGGTCGGTACAACTTTCATTTATCCACATCCTGTGAGGCAAACAGAGGCTGGTCCAGCAAAGCCACAGAATTGATGATAAATCAAATGTGCTCATTTCCGTTTAATTCAAAGTTCATTTCTGCTGCGGCTTCTCCTCTCTCATGTGCTTGTGCTTTGCTTTGGCTGGGTCTTTTGAATTCCTGGCATGTCTTTGAGGTCCTGCCACAGGATATACACCCGTGTAGTTTTCTGTGCACTCTAAACTGAAATGCCACAAGTTGGGTCCAACCCCAAGCCCACTCTAAGTCAGAGCTCATTGAAAAGTATTTCCTCTGTGATTTATACAGACATTTCTGACCGTTTTGGGCTCCGAGTCCTTGAAGGGGAAATGGAAATTGGAGTCCCTTTTCCCTTTCTGGTTGAGTTGTTGCTTTATTTAATAGAAACTGAATTATGCGGCTTATTATGTTCGAGACCAGAAGTGCTCATAATTGATATTTAACAATTTTGCAGGCCATGGTCCTGCCTCCGCTGGCGAAGTGGCCTTACGAGAACGGATTCACCTTCACCACCTGGTTTCGGCTGGATCCCATCAACTCGGTGAACATTGAGCGGGAAAAGCCCTACCTCTACTGGTCAGTATCCATACCCTACTCTACTGGATTATATTTCCCATCTTCCCATATTATAATTTAATACAAATCGTTTGCAATTAACAGCTTCAAGACGTCGAAGGGCGTGGGCTACACGGCGCATTTTGTGGGCAACTGCCTCGTCCTCACCTCCATGAAGGTGAAGGGCAAGGGCTTTCAGCATTGTGTCAAATACGAATTCCAGCCACGAAAGGTGAGTGACCCCACGACCCCTTATCCCCTCTAATCCCCAATCAACCTCACCCTTACCCTACTTGCAGTGGTACATGATTGCCATAGTGTACATATACAATCGTTGGACGAAAAGCGAAATCAAGTGCCTCGTTAATGGACAGCTGGCCTCTTCCACGGAGATGGCCTGGTTTGTCTCCACAAACGATGTGAGTACAATAACAGCTATAATACACATACATATATCCTTTCAGATACACATACAGACAGTTTAATCCTAATTAATTACGCTTGAGAGCTATCACTATTTATTTGTTTTGAGTAGAGCTTCTCCTTTCTTGTTTGGAGAAGTGCCAATTGGGGATATACTTGAGTGAGCTTCTGAAACTTTGAATTCGGATTTGAACCGCAAAATATATTGTTTACGGACTTATATGCAGATTAGCCAATAAAAATAGATCCTAAAATACATCAATATGCCATATTTTGTTAGAGGTCCCCGTTATCATCGGGAATTTCAAAAGGGGTCCCCTAAAAAATCGAAAATAATAATTGATCCGAAAATTTTGTGGCCTTATTTTGATGCAGATTTACGGAGAATCGTCCTTCGAGCCCTTTAAGGTACCGCGCTCTAGAATCGGTCAAATATTGGCCGAGATAAAGCCTCCCGAAGAGGTCATATTTCCATTTTTAGGATTTTCGCGAATTTTGAAGGGGATCCCCCAGAAAAATCGAAAAAAATGTATCCAAAATTTTGTTGCCATATTTTGATGCAGATTTATGGGGAATCGATCTATAAATCATTTAAGATATTCCGCTTTAGAATCGGTCTAATTTAGAGAAAGTTGTAGACCTTCCCGTCGGAATAAAATTTTGTAGCCTCGGCAGCGCCCGAAGATATCCTCCATAGCTCTCTAGTACCTGGACAGTGCAAAAATAAACATTGTTATTTATAATTTAGTATTGATTCTAATATAATTCTTATCCCTGTTTTCAGCCCTTTGACAAGTGCTACATTGGAGCCACGCCGGAGCTGGACGAGGAGCGGGTCTTCTGCGGGCAAATGTCGGCGATCTACCTGTTCAGCGAGGCTCTCACCACGCAACAGATATGCGCCATGCACCGCCTGGGGCCGGGCTACAAGGTGAGTGGGGGGTCAAAGGTTACCTCTCCCCAAACAGGTCGAAGAAGGTGGGGGGTTCGGGGCGTCAGGGTAGTGGGTCAAGGCACGCACTGAAAACGCACCACTCTGCACCGCCGAACTTGCTTGCAGCTGCAGCAACCAAAGTATATATATTCTAAAAATTGTCCTCGTCTGTAAAAAGATAAATTGTGAATTGTTTTTTAAAAGTATATACATGAACATACATATATATATATTTTTCTTTTTGCTCTTTTTTCTCCTTTTCTCTCTCCGTGTGTTCCAAAAATATTAAAAAAATACTACTACTTCCTGTCCTACGCTGCACCGCTAACAAAAAAAAAAAAAAAAACCAAAATACGAACCAAAAATTGCACCACACTTTGAATAAAAAAAAACACACATCACTGTGAATGAAAATATCTTTAAACCAAATCAGTCGCAGTTCCGATTCGACAACGAGTGCTATCTGAACCTGCCGGACAACCACAAGCGGGTGAGTCACTTTCAACTGTTGGGCTCCGCGGCCCTGACCTCGGCGTCGGGCGGCGGGAGCGGCACGGGCGGCGGCACTGCGAGCGGCGAGGCGGCAGCAGCTGCGGCGGCGGCGGCGGGCCAGCAGCAGCAGCACCAGCTGCAGTTGCAGTTCCAGACGCTGGCCGCCGAGCAGGAGGCGCGCGCCATCGACTGGTCGGACGAGAAGCTGGACCTGAGCGCGGCGTTTGTCAAAATTCGAGCTGTCCTGACCGCCAGGAATGCGGTGACCCTGGCCAGCTTGCCGGGCATGAGTCAGGTGGCCAGTACAGCCACCCCAGCAGCCGCTGCAACGGCTGCAACATCGGCTGCAGCATCAGCGGGGGCGGCAGCAACACCTGCCACAGCTACCGCCACGGATCCGGGCGACACCACCACAGACGATCCTTTGGGCCATTTGCCGACTGGAAATGCTTCTTTTGGTATTTACACTTTCTTTCTTTGATTTATTTTTTTATTTTCTATTAATTTTTTACGCATTATTTTTTATGTTTTTTTTTGGAATTTAAACAAAAAAGAGCAACTGCGTCGCCTGAGCAGCGCCAGCAACCTGAGTTCTCTGATTGCGAGCGACACTGAGGAAGTCAACCAGCTGAAAGCTGTAAGCGAAAACAAACTTTTATTTTATTTTTAAGTTACTACCTTTAGTTCTTATTTGGTTTATTGTTTTTTTTTTTTTTTGTCGGTTGAAAAGTTTCCGAAATCAGATCTGGCCAGAAATTAATTAAGAACTTATAGCCAGAAATTGTATCGATTTGATGCGGTTTTTCCTCGACCTCCCAGCTAGCTTTTTCATTTTGTGTTAACGGCTTTTTAAAGTTACCTCCAAGAAGACGGTGCTTCTACAGGGGGATGCGGAGGGGGGTGGTGTATATAAAGTTTATGGCTTTATTGTTGTTGGCCGGGAGAAATGGGAAGTAAATGTAGCGTATAGTATACCTCCCGTCCGGGCAGGTGTTTCAAATGCCACCCAACCGCTCCCCTCCATAGACAAAAGCGAATGCAAAGCTTACCAGCGAAATAGGTGCAGTGAGAGAAAGTCTGAGTTAGTTCTTTGGATATCTTTGGCTTTGAATTCTAACCTACAAGTAAGAGAAAATAGGTAGTAATTTCTCTCTCTGCACCGAAACGTTAGAGATTGTTGGGAAATCTTTTGGGCGCGCATGTTCCATATATTCCGCTAGAACATTTCTATGCCCGTGCTCCACATTTGGCGAAGACCCGAAACGGCTATTATGTAGACAGCTTTCCCCCCTCCCTTTCGACTCTATGCCTCCCCCAGCTTTCACTCCACCTGCTCCTGTATGGCGGGTATTATGCCATTTGCTTTCTTTTTACAAGGACGAGGCTGGGGGCTGGAGGAAGGAGGCAGGAGGAGGAAAATGGAATGGCAAAGCGAGTGCTTTAGTTATTTTGAATGTTGTTTTTATGCGCCAAATCGGGAGTTGAGTTAATGGGATGGGGAAACATGGCCAAAACACACATACACACACACGTACAGGTTGCGCTTTTGGAAGGAAAATTAGAGGCGAGGTGGAAGTTATGACCTCTTGGAGCTGGGAAACTGCGCCAGAAAATAAATAATGGACATGGCCATTCAACTAGTCAGTCCATCCATCAGTCAACAGAATAGTCCTTTTGTATTCAGATTCTATTTTTCCCATCGAGATGGTATCACTGCCCCCTTCCCCCGATTTCTGATTGCTTTGTTAATTTTCCATTTTCATTTTCGCATTTATTGTTTGTGTGGAAATATCGCAAAAGAAGTATTTTTAGAAGCAAATTATACAGCCAGAAATAATTATGATAGAACCACCAATACACAGGCACCTATGCTTACATATATTTGGCACACACACACACACACTATCACACACCCATACAGACAAAATGCTAAAATGCACCGAAGGAGAAGAAAACTCGAAGTCTGAAGCTCGAAGGAGAATCTGTTCTGGAAACAAAAACCAAAAATGCAACGATGCGTGGGCTGTGTATATAAATTTTCTTCTCACTTTATGTACTAAACACTCCATACTATATATATATACTATATGTATATGGATATATCTACACATGTGTGTGCTTTTGTGTGTGTGTATACTTATTGTATTGTACTCCCGAAGAGTTTATTATAAATTTTGCACAAATGCCTGGGCTGGGCATCGCTTTAAATTGCAGAGTTGACTGAGTTTTTTGGCTAAAAATAAATAGCTTGTTTGGATAAAAAGATTAGGCTTATGATTTCTAGTCTCACGCCTTTAAGTTGGCCAGCTTAAAGCCAGAAAAAGCATTCCGAAGAGGCCAAGAGACATGCCACACAAAATTGCAGTTTTCGATCCTTGGGCCGAACACTCGATAGCTCGATAGCGCCGCTGCCACTCCGATGAGTCACCAGAAAGCCCGGCCTAATCCTGGCCTGGCTCGGCTCTCTATCTCGCTCGACACACCCGCCCACTCACTAATCACCACCAACCACCAACCACCACCCACTAACCCATGCCACTTTTGTCTGCCCCAACAGGTCCTGTACGACGGCAAGCTATCGAATGCCATAGTCTTCATGTACAATCCGGTGGCCACCGACGGTCAATTGTGTCTGCAATCGTCGCCCAAGGGGAACGTTTCCTATTTCGTTCACACGCCGCATGCCCTCATGCTGCAGGTGAGTAAATCCCCGAAACCCATCCACATAATCAGGTGCAAACAGATGAGGACGATGGGACCAAGGAACCAAGGCCGGACAGGACCGACCCCGGGGGATCTGATGTTCCATGCAGAAAATTTTACGACAGAGGCGCATGCCTTGGCATTTCTTATTAGCCGGGGACCAGGGAGAGCTTCCTGGCCGGAAAGCAGGCACCGACCGGATCAAGTCCGTCCCATCCTCCCCCATTGTCCCCATCGTCCTCATCGTCCTTATCGTCCTGGCCCGTGTCCGGCAAAATTATTCAATAAATTTTGTAGTAATTTCTTGTGCAAACAGAGCACACAAATCATAAAGACGCTGCCAGCTGCCCGGGAGAGAACGTGTCCCGGGCCAAAATCGAGGCTGATGACAGCTTAGGCGATTAATGGACCTGACGAGTCCTGGCCAAGGACATGGCCACTGCTACTGCTACTTGCTACTTGGCCATCGATTAAATTGAAATTTGCTTTTGCAGGACGTTAAGGCCGTGGTCACGCACTCGATACACTGCACCCTGAACTCGATTGGCGGCATCCAGGTGCTCTTCCCGCTCTTCTCGCAGCTGGACATGGCCCACGAAGGACTCGGCGACATCAAGCGGGATCCAACCTTGTGGTGAGTTTGTCAATCAATCTAAAATGGAGGGGGGTTTTGTCATGATGAGCTACTGGAAGTCTAATCAAACTCTGTGTTCTGAATCGTCCTGCAGCTCCAAGCTCTTGGGCTTCATTTGCGAGTTGGTGGAGACCTCCCAGACCGTGCAGCAGCACATGATCCAGAACCGAGGCTTTCTGGTCATCTCGTTCATGCTGCAGCGCTCCTCGCGCGAGCACCTGACCCTGGAGGTGTTGGGCTCCTTCCTGAACCTCACCAAGTATCTCGTCACCTGCCTGTCGGCCAACAGCGATCTGTTGCTCAAGCAGGTAAGTCAGATCAGACCAATACATGTAGAGTATGCATTAATATCCTGCCTGCCGCCTAAGATAAGTTTTTGTGAATTGAAAGTGTTTGGATCATTGCGGACCACGCTGCGTATGCGCAATGTCGTTGGCATGCCGTGTTGTATATTCTTTTGTGACGAATGTGTTTTGCGCTGCTGATAACTGATACCTGATAGCCGTCTATATATTATTACTCTATGTACATTATCTGCCATAATACTAAGTTCGATCTAAGTGCCAGTTTTTTTGGGGGGTGGTTAGCATGCAAAAAAATGATAAAAATTGAACACTCCCCGCCGTTTGATGCGAATTTGATTTCTACCTTTGTTGCGCGTTCTTGTTGTTCGTTTCTTGCCACAAAAGTACTCCCTCCCCCCAACCAACCAACCTCCCTCCATCGACCAAGCAAATGGATTGTTTTTTAGGGTGGCATGTTAACCCAACTCTCCGAAAGAAAAAAAAATAAATAAAAACCAAATCCCCCAAATGATATGCGAATTGTTGCTTTCTCTATCTCTCTCTCTCTCTCTCTCTCAACACACATACTACTTACTCTCTCTATCTATCGCACTCACTGTGTTTTTTGTCTTTTTTGTGATGATGATGATGATGATGATGATTGCGATGATGATGATGGCGCACAGTTGAACACAGGCCTGCGTAATCCTTTCAAAAAAGTAAACACAACCGTAAACAACTGCTCACATTTCTCGTTATAAGTAACTGCACTTTGAGAATCTCTTAAGCAAATATACTCATGCCACATTGCCGCACACTACTCTATCTACATATATACAATATATAGTATATATAATGCCAAGACACACACGCACACTCACACATGCGATACACAAACGTATCTATCATCGTACATTTGTGTTTGCTTTGTGCCTTTTGCCTGTCTGCGACCTGGAGGAAAATCCTTGAAATCCTATTGGTTGCCACTTGAATTCCATAACCCGCTTAGTTTAAAGGTAGAGCGAAGTCCTCTTCGGTCTGCAACTTGGGCTAAGTGAAATATGGAGACAGGACAGAGCCGGGCCGAGCCATTGTCTTTTGTTTTCCCAACAATATGAAACTCAATCCTCCTCTCAGCATTTCGAGTACACTTTTCTTTATTTATCGTATAATACACATTTAAGTTATGATTTATTGACAATCTACCACACTGCTACCACACCAGAATGTTGCATGCTGCATTTCGACTGCCTTTCAACACTGTTTTTTGTTTTGTTGTGCATGTTCCGATTGGCGATAAACGATAAATTTTTCCATTCTTGCGTTCCGATTGCGATCAGTTGCCGCTGTTTCATTCCGTTTCGTTCCGTTCGGTTCCGCTTGCACTTGCACCGCCTGAGCACTGCCTCCCAGCTTCAGATCGCCATGAAATTAATCAAAATTTGAAAACTTTTAATAGCCATTTTAATCAGCAAGCCAGTGAAATGCCACAAAGAAAAAGAAGATATATATTAACTACAACTTACTGTCTTCTTCTACTTTTGTCTGCTCTCTCTTTCACTCTCACCCTGTATCTCTCTCTCTCCCCGCGCTCTCTTTCTCCCTCTCAATCTACCAATCTACCAATCTCTCTCTTTCTCTCACTCTCACTTGCCACACACTCTCACGATCGCTTCTCCATCCTCCAAACGACATACCTTTGCTTCTTTCGATTGTGAACGTTTATCGATAACAACATTCAATGCGCCTCATCGATACACTGCAAAAAAAAAACACACAAACTCTGAATAACCTATACTCTGAATAACAAATAACAACAACAATAACCGATCTATAAACAACAAACATCTCAACATGAACAACAACAGTTCTACCAGGTGAAGCTCAACTCTCTCGAATTCTGTGTACTCTCTGTACTTGCATATATTCCAAATACTAAACTATATCCAATGTAACATAACTGTAACAGTAACTGTTTCCGTTTCCGTTTCCGTTTCCGTTCCACTGTTCATACCGTTTCGTTTCATTTCTTTAAGTGTCTGTGTGTGTTAGAGTTGTTGAACATTGAGTGTACATACTTATAACCGACTCATACCCCCCATCATCTCATCATCGATTTATTTATGTTTAATATATAATATATATAATATATATAGTATATAGCATATATACGCGTATATATATTTGTATAGAAAACTCATTTCACCTTTCATTCCATCGTGTTCCGCTTGACTTTGTTTTGCCGCAGAACCGCAGAACCGCAACGATAAAACCGCATAATCTTATTAACTCGAAGGGAAACTCCTTAAACGAAACCCGCAATCCCCAGAAACCCAAACCATAGCCCAAGCCCAAGGTTCAATCTCAGCCTTGGTATTTCCGGTTCCTGTTTTTCTTGTTCCCACTTTACCCAGAGATTCCCCAAGCCCTGCCCCAAGCCACCCACTGGGCTGGGCTCCTCACTCAATTTGTTCAATGTGTCATTTGGATAATTGAAGCAAAAGTTGTGTTCACAGCACCGCATCGCACCTTCCTAATTGCTCCCACAATCCATTCCCTCCTCCAACCCCCCTCCAAAGTACAATAAAAAATTGAATAAAAAAGCTGAAGCAGAAAAAAAAACCAAAAGAAAGAAAAATGAAATTCGAAAAGCTGCAAATATTTTCACCGTGGCACCTGTACGAGTACGAGTGCATTTTTATTTTATATTTCGTTTCCAGAGACCTTTTTAATTGGGAAACTTGTGCTGCCACTGCTGGATGTTATGGATTGTATGGATGGGGGCAGTGTGGCAGTGGCAGAGGACAGGGGATAGGGGCAAAAGATTGTTGCATTGTTTCCTTGTTGGCTGAACGAGAGTCATGGCAACAGCACATTGGCGAACATTGTTTTTGACAATCCAACAAGTTGGGGCAAGGGCTTAACAAGTTTTGTTTTTGGCCCGAAATCCCGGCCAGAACCAGCCGGATGAAATTAAAGTTTTGGCCTAACTGGATTACGGCAGGGCTTTAATGCCAGGACTGGCAGTTTATATACTTTGGGGCTATAAAACTCGTACTACTCCATCATCATATGCCACAACATGATATGAAACCATACTTAGTCATAAACTTAGTCTTAAATATTATTTATTATAGCCTAGCCTAGCCTAGCTTAGCCTAGCCTAGCCTAGCTTTAGTTTTAGTTTTAGTTTTAGTTTTAATTTAGTTTTTAGTGATATGTTAATCCCTTGAATCCTCAAAAAGCTAACCTCATGAATACCGGAATGCATTTGTTTGTTTCGTTTCATTTCGTTGGAATTTGATTTTATATGTTCGATTCAATTCGATTCGATTCGTTGATTGACGTTTGCCGTTTGCTGTTTCCTGTTTGCTGCATGTGTTACTTGACCTCCTGACCAATATTACTACCCCAATCTACTACTACTACTACTACTATCCAAACAAAAAAAAAAATATATATATATATATCGACATCAACAACAAACAATATACCAAAATAAAACCGAACTCATGTTTAACCGTATGTATACCGAAATCTATTCTCATAATTTAAACTTTGCGATCTTTGCTTTGAAAACTATAACTACTCTCCTTTGATCCTGTACCCCCTTCTTGCTAAAAAATCACCTCCTTTCCGAGCTCTAACCACACACTCTATGAATTTCGAGGCCAAAAGCCATCCAGCCTGTTCGAGGACAGCCACGTTACTTGACTAATTCCCCGCAGTTGTTCTGTTTCTCGTTTCTCACGTGGCAGCTGCTGGACCACGTCCTCTTCAATCCAGCCCTGTGGATCTACACCCCGGCCAACGTCCAGGCCAGGCTCTACTCCTACCTGGCCACCGAGTTCCTCTCCGACACCCAGATCTACAGCAACGTGCGTCGGGTGAGCACGGTCCTCCAGACGGTGCACACCCTCAAGTACTACTACTGGGTCGTGAATCCCCGGGCCAAGAGCGGCATCATTCCCAAGGGATTGGGTGAGTACTGACCCTATTCTTAGGGGGTTTCCTTCCTTAATCTCCTTGTTTACCAGATGGACCGCGTCCGGCTCAAAAGGACATTCTCGCCATACGGGCCTACATCCTGCTGTTCCTCAAGCAGCTCATCATGATCGGCAACGGGGTCAAGGAGGACGAACTGCAGAGCATTCTCAACTATCTGACCACCATGCACGAGGTAAGGAGGTCACTAGCCGTTTGTCCTGGCCCACATGTCTCACTCTGTCTCTTACAGGACGAGAACCTGCACGATGTCCTGCAGATGCTCATCTCCCTGATGTCGGAGCACCCCAGCTCCATGGTACCTGCCTTCGATGTGAAGCACGGCGTGCGCAGCATCTTCAAGCTGCTGGCGGCCGAGAGCCAGCTCATCCGGCTGCAGGCCCTCAAGCTGCTGGGATTTTTCCTCTCGCGCAGTACCCACAAGTAAGTTTACATCCTTAAGGACTATTTTCAAGGATAATCTACATTTCTAAGATTCATTTTCATTCATTTTCTGGAACTTCTTTTTGTATCTTTTTAGACGCAAGTACGACGTCATGTCGCCACACAATCTTTACACTTTACTGGCTGAGCGGTTGCTCCTTTACGAGGAGTCCTTGTCGCTGCCCACATACAATGTCCTTTACGAGATCATGACGGAGCACATCTCGCAACAGATCCTTTACACACGCCATCCAGAGCCGGAGAGTCACTACCGCCTGGAGAATCCAAGTAAGTTTTCTTATTCCCTCTAGAATAGTTCGATAAGACCTTTTCCAAATAGTCCTTGAATGAGAGAAAAAGGATAATACCCCTACTTAACTCAAATCCTAAACCATCATCCATCATATAACCTTTCCCAAACAGTGATCCTCAAGGTGGTGGCCACCTTGATCCGACAGTCGAAGCAGACCGAGTCCCTCATCGACGTGAAGAAGCTCTTCCTGCAGGACATGACGCTGCTGTGCAACAGCAACCGCGAGAACCGGCGCACCGTCCTCCAGATGTCCGTGTGGCAGGAGTGGCTCATCGCCATGGCCTACATCCACCCGAAGAGCAGCGAGGAGCAGAAGATCAGCGACATGGTCTACTCCCTGTTCCGCATGCTGCTCCACCACGCCATCAAGCACGAGTACGGCGGCTGGCGGGTGTGGGTCGACACCCTCGCCATCGTCCACTCGAAGGTCTCCTACGAGGAGTTCAAGCTCCAGTTCGCCCAGATGTACGAGCACTACGAGCGCCAGCGCACCGACAACATCACGGATCCGGCCCTGAGGCAGGCCCGGCCCATCAGCACAATCAGCGGCTGGGAGCGGGAGGAGCTCCACCAGCAGCAGAACGGCGCCGGAGGAGCTGCTCCTCCCCAGGCGGTGGCAGGAGCCCCCAACTCCGCCGTCGCTGCTGTCAAGGGTGCTGTGTCGATTGCCTCGCTGGAGGACGTGCCGCCAGTGGTCGAGGAGGAGGTGGAGGAGCTGGAGCTGGAGGAGGTGGACGTGGTGCCGGAGGCCCAGCCGCCGGCCGGCGAAGATGCCGCCACCAAGTCCGTGATAGCCAACATCTCCGATGTCTACAACGAGCACATCAAGACGGACCAGCAGGAGGTCTGCAACGGCAACGTGGAGTCGCCCAAGAAGAGCACAGAAGAGGGCTCCTCAGAGGATACGGAGAAGGAGCAGCCGAAGGCTGTCGAGCTGGAGAAGGCGGAGCAGTCCTCGCTGGGCGCTCTGAGGGAGACCCTGCAGCTGGGCGACGATATGGACGTGGAGGAGCTGGAACTGGCCACCGCCAAGGACGCCCTCAACGCCGAGCAGCATGTAGCCAGTGTACTGAAGTCCTCGGAAGCGGCCCTCAACGACTGCAAGCTGGCCGTCGACGATGTCCTGCAGGAGGCCTCCTCCGTCCTCAAGGATGAGGAGATCGAACTGGCCGTCAACGAGGTCGTCCAGGGAGTCCTCAACAACGAGAAGAAGTCCCAGGAGAAGGAGCCCCAGGCCCAGCAGGAGGACGTCAATGTCAGCCTCCTGAACAGCAAGAATCTGCTCAACAACAACAACAACAATAATAACAACAACAGTCCGAGCCTCACCACACCGGAAACGGAAACGGCAACGGAGACAGGCACAGGCACAGGAGCGGCGACTGAAGCGGCACCGGAACTGGAAGTGAACGCCAACGAGATCATGAGCCCAGTGCCAAAGGATCAAGAAGGCGAAACCAAAACGGAAGCGGAAGCCGAAACCAAAACGGAAGCGGAAGCGGAAACGGCGGCCCTGGCCAAGCCAAGTCCTGCCACGACAAATCCAAACACTCCTCCCGAAGCATCCAATCAAAAGACTGAAGAAGCAGCCAACAAGCTGAACAACAACGAGAAGCTGGCCGAGATCGGTGCCGGCTCTACCCCAGAGACAGAGACAGGAAAAGAGTCGGACGTGGAAACGAAGCCGGAAACGCCCGCGGAAGTGTTGGCAAAGCCGGAAGAGAAGTCAGAGGCAGTGGCCGAGCCCACAGCTGAGGATCTGGTGGAACTGGCCGTCCGGGATATCGTAGAGCAACTAATCGACAAGGTGATCGATGCCACGGAAGCGGAAACGGCAGCGGAGACCCCAGAGGCCCAACCGGAAGCGGAAACGGAAGGACAAAGTCCGCCGCCCACAAAAACGGAAACCAACAATAACGAGCTGCCCAAAGTGGAGGCCAAGCCGGAGGAGGAGTCGCCCGAGCAGGTGGCCGAGGAAATTGTCCAGGAGGTGGTCGAGGCTGCTCTGGAAGGATTGGCCGAGGAAGTGTCCAAGCCAGAGGAAGCAGCTGCCAAGACTCCGGAGGAGTCAGCCTCTCCAGCCGAACAGGAGCCTGTCAAGGATCTACTCCTGGAGGAAGAAATAAAACCGGAGGTAGCCCCAGAAGCTCCAGCTACCAAGGAGCAAGTGGCGGAGATAGTCAACGATGTCCTGGACACGCTGGTGGACGAAACTGTCAAGGCCGTCGCCTCGGAGCAGACAACCCAGACCTCGCCGGCCCCCAAGGAGCAGTCGATTCCCGGCCAGGGCAAGCCCAAGGAGACGGCTACCTCGCCGGCCCATCCGCGCCCCAAGCCCACTGAAGTGGACTCCACCACCCAGACCACGCCAAAGAACGAGGCCGGACAGCCTATCATCCAGGAGGCGGAGCAGCAGCAGCAGCTTCAGTTCCAGGAGGAGGACGCCGACGTTGATGGTGATACCGACGCCCAGACAGCGGGCACTGCGGAGGACGAGGAGTACGCCACTCAGCAGGTTGTCCCCGGCGGAGAAGGCAACCCCATGGATGCCAGTCATTATGGTAAGATGTCCCCCTGACAGTAGTGCCCTTAATCTTAAACTCTCTCCCGGATCAGGTCCTGGGAATCCAGCCAACAATGAGCCGAAACAGCAGCAGCAGCAGCGCTCCAAGTCCGGCTCCACGAGGCCCATGTTCAGTCCCGGGCCGACACGCCCGCCCTTCCGGATACCGGAGTTCAAGTGGTCCTACATCCATCAGCGCCTCCTCAGCGATGTCCTGTTCTCCCTGGAGACGGACATCCAGGTGTGGCGCAGCCACTCCACCAAGAGCGTCCTGGACTTTGTCAACTCGAGCGAGAACGCCATCTTCGTGGTGAACACGGTGCACCTGATCTCCCAGCTGGCGGACAACCTGATCATAGCCTGCGGAGGACTGCTGCCTCTCCTGGCAAGTGCCACGTCACCCAATGTAAGTACACGCGGGGATCCCTTGGGGCAACTGTAGTCTATGATGTGTAACCCTTTTGCAGTCCGAGTTGGATGTCCTGGAGCCCACACAGGGCATGCCCCTGGAGGTGGCCGTCTCCTTCCTGCAGCGCCTCGTCAACATGGCCGATGTCCTGATCTTCGCCACCTCCCTGAACTTTGGGGAGCTGGAGGCGGAGAAGAACATGTCCAGTGGCGGGATCCTGCGGCAGTGCCTGCGCCTCGTCTGCACCTGTGCCGTGAGGAACTGTCTGGAGTGCAAGGAGCGTACCCGCTACAACGTGGGCGCCCTCGCCCGGGATGTGCCGGGAGCGGCCCATCTGCAGGCCCTCATCCGAGGAGCCCAGGCCTCGCCAAAGGTGGGTTTAGCTTTGTCAGGTCCTTGGACATGATTTTTATTCCTTGTTTTGTTGGAACATTAGAACATTGTTGAGTCAATCACCGGTCAATTATCGCCCGTCAAGGATCCCGAGAAGCTGCTCCAGGACATGGACGTGAATCGCCTGAGGGCTGTCATCTACAGGGATGTGGTAAGTTATCTTCAAGCTCTCCATGTCTCTCCCCTTCCTATTTGCAATCCCTTGTCTTTGCAGGAGGAAACCAAGCAGGCTCAGTTCCTGTCCCTCGCCATCGTCTACTTCATCTCCGTGCTGATGGTATCCAAGTACCGAGACATCCTGGAGCCTCCGGCCGAGCCCCAGATCCAGCGGCAGTCCCCAGTGCTGCCCCGCACAGCAGGTACAGCCGGTAAGTCAGAGCCTTTCGCGATAGTATCTAGTATATATATTACGTATAAGCCCGAGTCCCCAAAAAAGATATCCCCCCAAGAGATCGGTACCGGAACCGCCATATCCAGAGGATATATGATATTATTTCTTAACTGTTTCTTTGACATTCTGGGAGTGGGAAAAGCAAAACTTGTGCCATTCTCATGCTCGTTTCGTTTCGTTTCCCAAGCGTATCACTTCCGTCTTCCTAGGTTGCTCTTTGTCTTATTTCCGTTTCCGTTTTCGTTTCAGTTATCGTTATCGTTTCATTCTCATTTCGTTTCTGAGTCTTTTTCTATTGCTGCACCAAAAACTTCACGCTCGTTTATGGTTTGAACTTTTTGTGTCTGAGATTCGGCCGCTAGTGTATCTGAAACTATTTCCAATATACTTCTAATTTCGTGATTTATATCTCTCTCTCTCTGTATAAGAATATGAAGATCTATTGGTTTCCGTTTCATTTCTCATCGTTTTCCGGCTTGTTTGGCTTTCGATATTTTTGGTTTTTGTTTCGTTTCCGTTGTTAGGTTTTATGTTTTCAGTGTTCTGTGTGATTTTTCGATGATTACAAGCTGGAACAAGAGATTTTTTTCCATACATTTATAATATATATATATATGGTAGATGCCCCACCACCCCACCGAACCACCAACCCACCCACCATCCATCACTGATCTATGAGACTTTTTTAAGCCAAACTTTGAGAAAAAACACACTCTCCACCACCACCACCACCACCGCACTGAGAGCACCCAGGCCCCCCTCCCAGAACCCAGCCCCCTAGATACCCGCCCATGTGCGTGTGTGTGTTGAACCCCCCCTTTCCACCCCGTACCACCTTTTTTTTATGGCAACACCTTTCCAGCCACTTCATTGAATCACTCGCCCCACTCCCACCAACCATCCACCACTCCACCACGCCCCTTTGGCTAACGTTTATTAATCTCAAAAAAAAAGAAGATATTTATACATATTCCTATATATAATCACTAGCTATTAAGAACACATCGTTGAAGCCCAAAAACATTTCCATTGTCGGAGATAATATTCGGTTTTGTGTTTCCTTTTCTTTGTTCCGTTCCGATGATTTCATTTCACGCTGCTTTTTCGGATTTATTGTACCTCCAAAATAAAAAAAAAAAACAAAACAAAAACAAAAATCAAAAAAATCGAAAAATAATGGAAAAATCAATCGCTCTCTCCGCCTGGTCACGCCCCCTTCGCCGCTCTTTTTGTGTGATATCCTTGAGCGCCCTTAGAAGCCGCCAGTGCTCGCCCCTTGTTCCCCCAATGGTCGCACCACGTCTATCCGCAATTCCTGCCCGAATCGCATCAGAACCATGTGGCTGTCAGCAACATGCAGCAGCAGCAGCACCAGCAGCAGCAACACCAGCAGCAGCAACATTACTATCAGCAGCAGCAACAACAGCAACAGCAGCAGTTGGCTCATAATCATAGCCACCATCACATGACGCCTGCCTACTACCAGCAGCAACATGCCGCTGTCAGTCAGCAGCAACTCACGGCTGGCAGCCAGCAACATGGCAACATTTCGCCCACTCCCCTGGCCTCGCACTCGACGAGCTCCTCGGCCAGCTCCTCGGCCACGTCCCAGCCGGCCTCGAGCTCCTCGCTCTCCAGCCTCACCTCCCAGAGCCAGCAGCAGCAGCAGTCGCACCGCCAGATGCACAAGCAGCAGCAGCAGCAGCAACATCAGCAGCAGCACTACCACTACGGGATGATCAATGGCCATCAGAACGGCAAGCATTATCCGGAGAATGGCTCCTCGGGTGCTGGGGGCGGGGGCTACCATCCGCACGCACATCCGCACGCGCATCCGCACCCACACTCGCACCCACATCCGCATGCCTATCTGAGGAACGGCGAGACTCCCACTCAGCAGCAGCAGCAGCAGCAGAATGGCCATGGAGTCGCTGCGGACTATGGATTGCTGAATGGACATGGCAGCGGCAATTCGGCCAATAACAACAACGCCAGCCTGATGAACAACATGCGGAATCTGAGGAACACGGTGCCGGCCACAGAAACAGGAGCAGGAGCCGGAGCCGGAGCTGGAGGAGGAACCAATGTCCAGGCGCAGGCAGGTGCGGCAGGAACGGCGGTGAATGCAACAAATGCTGCTGGTGTTGGGATGATGAACATGAACATGAATATGAACATGGGCATGGGCATGGGAATGGGCATGGGCATGGGCGTTGGCATGGGCATGGGCGTGGCTGTGGGCGAGGGCGCCGGAGGCGTGGCCTACAAGACAAGCTCGATAAACAATAACTATCGCTACAATGGACGCAACGCAGCCCCAGGAACAGGTATCGCTCGTTCTCGACTGTTGTAGAAAATATCTCTAAATATTTTCGTTTTATTTATTTATTTATTTTTATATGTTTTTGATTTTCCAAACCTTGCACTGTAATCTGTAAAATATATCTGTAAACTACTGTATTTTTTTTCAGTGCATTTATTTAGCTGCTAGACTGTTGCTCACTTTCTTGAACTTTCCTTCTCATCCTTTTTACGATTTCGATTCGATTTTCATGCGATTCGATTCGATTCGCTTAGATTTGATTTGTTTTTCAATTTGTTTGTGCCTTTCATTTCCCCCCGACTCTCCAGTATCCGTAGCTATATGTTTATAGACTTATAGACTTGTATATCCTAGCCATTTCTAACACTTGTATATAGAACATATTTTTTTGAGGAACACACACACACCACTTTCACACTCGATCTCTCGCATCAGATTTGGATTTTTTGTAAATAATTTTCGAAGGAACTGTGTGTGTGCTTTGTTATCCGGGTGTGTGTGTGTGCTTTAGTGTACATATATCCGTCACACACACACCTGGAATTAAGTGGATTTTTTTTTTTGTTTAATTTCTGATCTTAATTGGCTTTCGCAAGTAGCTTTGTTCGCCTTGGTTTGCCGAGAACTTTCATAATCGCCTCATCGAAGATATTTAAGAAATCAATTCCACACTTTTCACATCCGGCTTGGACAGCTTGTTGGGTTTTTCATTTTCAATGAGTTTTCGTTTATGGTTTGTGGTTACCGGCTGCACAACAAATGCACTTTTGTTTCGTTATCCCTTGGAGGTCAGAAGGTCCTACACTTATTTGGTTATTAACTGAAGAGGCAAGTGGCAGGAGGCTCTGGGAAAATATGGAAAATGCCTCTAATGCTAATGTTTTTGGAAAGTTTGGAGTCCTGCTATCCAAATATGCTTTTAAAAATGCAATCCATCTTTGTAAGCCCGCACTGTCCTCCACCCACCGACTCACACACATGTTTAGAGACAGTGCAGGCACAGTGACAGCTAGAAATTTTTGACACGCCGGAAGTCCTGCCCCAGAGTCCTGCCTCATCCGAAATTCCAGCTCCTTTTTTTTTTTCTTTGGGTTCTCCCAACTTGCCCGTCATTTTTGTGCTGTCAGCAGAAATTCATTTCATTTATCTTCATTTGCAATACCCATACACACACTAGCTCACACAGATACACACCCACACATAAGCGGCAGAGGCCATCAGGGGCAGGAAAAACTGAAAAACTGAAGCTGGAAGCTGGGCGAGGACTCTGCCCACCGCCCTCCTCCCACTGAAATGAAACATAATTCGTTAATTTTACATTTTATGAAAATGAATTACACGAAAATTATACAATTTGCCATTCATACATGGCCTTTGGCCTCTTTTTTTTTTTCTGGCTCTTTTGCTTTTCGAATATTTTTTTATTATTACTACCTCCCTCCCTCCCTAGCTTGCGAGGGGGGGGGGGGGGGCAGCCAGTGTGAGTGCGCATAAAACATTCGGCAGACAGGCCATAAAATGGCATTCGGCACGCCTGCATTTTAAAAATTGCCATTTGGACAGGGTCAGGGTGAGGAAAATTTAAGGGAAGATGGGAGGATAAATGGCAGGAAAAATGGTAGGAAAAACACAGGCCAAAAAGGCCCAAAAATTGTGGCACAAATAAAAAGCTGAATAAACCAATGAATGCTCTATATTATTATTGGAATTACAAAAGATTTTTATAGAGCGATTTTCAAGCCATAAATTTTATTTGTGAATAAATAATTAAATAGCTGAGAGAAGAGTTATAGAAACTTTGAGACTCTATTAAGTTTAATATTATGTTAGGGATAATATTTCCTACCTACCCTTTAAAGATGTCCTTTTTCTCTCCACACTTAATACCGAAAATGAAAGGACTCCCCCACCATACAGACATTTCCATTACAAAATTAATGGCGGCGACAAAAATGTAAATTAGTCGCCACGAAAAGTCTGAAAACAACAGAAAAAAAAAGTGGAAAAACTTTGCGATAATTTATGAAAGCAGTAGCAGGGGTAGGAGACAAAAAACAAAAACAAAAAATGTGAAAAGAAAACAGAAAAAAAGGACAATCCAGGAAAAACAGTTTTTACCACTGCTGGAACCGATAAAATTTTCCAAAAAAAAAAATCCTGTACAGAGAATAATTTGTGGCCATTATATAGGTATATGTGTATCAGGGGGCGTGGCAAAGCATGAAAATAATTGCAAAAAATTAAAAAAAAAAAAAAGGGAAAGAGAAGCAGAAACAGAGACAGAGAGCACGTGTCCTGGGCATAATCATAAATTTCAATTAAGCCAGATCAGGGCCAGGACATGGCCAGGACACGGCCATTCTGTCGGTTAAAACAAGGTTAATTTGTAGATAAAAGCCAGGATAGCATTGCATCCGTGTAGAGCCAACAAATTATGAGTCTTAGCCACTTTTTACCTTCATTTTGTTAATGAAAGCTTCCTCACGACGGCACCTTTGTGTGTGATTATAGTATGATTTCTTGGATCCTTGTTTCTCATATATTTGATTATAATTTGTCCCTGTTTCGAGTTTTGTTTCTTGTTTATGTTTTGGTAAAGTAAAGTCTACAGATTTCTACTCCTAGTACCGTAACTGTTGTTATCCTGACAATATATTTTAAAGATATTTCAAACTAATACTGAGTATCTTGTGTTGTTCTTTTGATTTTTTTATTATTTTTTTCTTATTGATTATTTTGCAGGTGGCCGTCAAATACAGGACAGTGACTATGAAATAATTGTCGTGGATGAGAATAATCCCTCGGTTCTGGCCGACAACGATTCGCATTCCAGTGGACCGCCCTCGATCAAGGTAAGTTAGTTGTTGATAGAAGTCGGATATCCTCTATATCCTGAGAGTACTGAGAGTGTTGCCAGAATGATTGTCTGTGTGCGTGTGTGCGAGTGTGTGAGTGCGTGTTTGCATCCTTGATTAGAGTTAAGACATCATTTAGAGCGTTTTGTCTGAGGAATGTTTTCGTATTCGAGTTGAAATGCCAATCAAACAAGAAACTAAAATTCATTTGCATGTGCAACGACAAAAACCAAAATTTGTATGCAAATCACAACGAAAAATGTCACAGGCCAACCAGACAACAACAACAACAACAACCCATAACAACACTAAGACTACAACTGCTGCAACAGCTACAACAACAACAACATCAAGTACAACTACAACAACAACAACAATTAAAATTCAACAACAACCATTGTCACCACCCAAGCCGTTGGTGCCACAAAAATTGCCAAAGGTAACAAAATTGTCAAAATGAAAGAAAATCAAAAGCAGCAAGAACCGCATTGCAGTCGCAACTGCAACATTGCAACATCTATTGCAACACCAAAACAACAACAACAACAACACCAACAAACAACCGCTTCTGACAAACCACCACCCACTGCACCGCCCACAACATAACGTACAGTTACAACCACAAATACACACACACTCGCACTTGAAAAAAAAAAAAAATGTTGAAAACAAATATTTGAATATTTTCGATATTTTATTACATTTTTGGCTTTTTTGTGTTTTGTTTGTTTTTTTTTTGCCGCTAATTGTTGTTGCAATTTATGGACAGGTCCTTTATTTTCGTTTTATGGCCCTTTTTTTTTTGTTCTAGCCACGCTCTAGTAATTTGTTTTAATATTTACCAATGCCTGTTATCAAAGTAATTGTCATTCGGCCAATGTTTGATTGTCTTGGCAATGGCTTTGGGCCATTTTGGGTATTTAAACAAGGCTTTAAAATTACTAAAATTCAACAGAGAGCCTGGCAAAGAAAGAGATAAAAGAGCCTAGTGATGTGATTATTTATTAATTAAGATTATCCAATCGCTTGTGACGTCATGGGCTTGCAATTAAGTCGAATCCATGTATCATTTTGTAATCTCCACCGACAAATCAGAGCACTTAATGAGTCGCACCCAGCACCCAGAACCCAGAACCCAGCCGCAGAAACTCTTTTGTGGCGCCCAAAAGTATGCAGTCCTCGAATGTACGTTTGTCTGTATGCGTGTGTCTGTGTCCTTGTTCCTTAGCGTGTCTGTGCGTCTGTGTGTGATTTATCCCAGCTCCTTCAGCCCCTGTATATGTTAATGTCACTGTCTGTGCTTGTCTGCGTATGTCTTGTGCAATTAGTGATACACACACATACACACACACACTCTTACACCCACACTATCCTTCAGCCACTGCCGACTTTTTGGCTTTTATCGCTTTTTTGGGTATAGCCCGAAAACCCTAATGAACTAACACACACTCACATTATTTATGCCCAACCGCTCACCCTCGCACACACTCACACTCGCTTAGCTAATCACTATGTGACTGCTAAGTGCACTGCTCGTTCTCCCCCTCCTGCAGGATCTGCCCCTCTGGGCCCCTCTGCCCGGTCTGGGGCTCACCTTTAATGAATGCGTGCATATATCACAGTTGACAAGATTGCGAAACAGGAATGAGAAATGGGAAACGGGAGTGGGTCCTTCGTGGGGGGGGGCCACAATTTGAATTTTCCGAATTACACCAACCGAACCGAAGTCAGTGGCGCAGCTCTAAGGGGGGTGTAGCATTCTCCAGGGGATAACCCCAATCGAGAAACCCAGAGAACCCTTTTTCAAATACGCCCCTGCTAAGTTGTGCAATCGAGGGGCAAACAAAGGCGATTGATTTCGTGTTGATGACAAGCTGATGCCACATACGCAACAGCTGTTCAAGGGTTTTGGGCTCTGCCCGGCCCTAACGGACACAGATCCTCCCGGCAACGGACAGCGGACATTTACGGACACACGTGTCTCTGACACTGGTATTGGTATTGGTGTTTGTGTTTGAGTGTCGGTGTCTGACAGCTGACATTTGTCAAACGCTTAACAAAATTTGTCATATGCCCGGAGATTTGTGTTCGTGTCCGTATTCCTGTTCCATTCCGTTCCGTTTCAGTGCGTTCCGTTTCCCAGAAATCTGTGGCCAGAAATCCGGGGGGTTCGAGGGTCGATGGAATGGGTTTTCGGAGCGGCTCTTGGGTTTGAAGCGAATCTGGACTACTTTTATGCAAATCACTTGACAAACTGTCGTCACCATGGCCGCCGATGAGTGACAGTTGGGTTGAATAGCAGGGGCTGATGGGGGTTTTTAGAGGGGGGTTATATCTGCCCGGGGTCGAGCAGATGACAAATGCATGTGTTGACAAAACGGACGACAGCCCCGAGGAGGAGGAGGAGGAGGAGACGGCCAGAGCAGAGTGCTTGGAAATTTTGATTTATAGTCCAATGTGCATAATTAATGTGCAAATGATAGGCATACATCAAAGCCCGAACACACAAACACACCCACACACACGCACACGTAGCACCAGAATGCACTTGAAGAAAAAGTAGAGTGGAATCGAGTTGAAAGCATTGTGTGTTTTATCCTCCAGAGCTCTCGAAGCTTGGTATGGACCATAACTCGATTCCCATCGCACCCAGCAAGCCATAGCTAGTATTTGTGTCCGTACCATTCATTTCGCCGAGTGTAGCACCCACCCGGAACTGGGCCTTCATTCGATTGCTCTTCTGCCCAAAAATCCATGCATATTTTGATTGCCTACTTATATTTCCATCCATCTCGTCCAAAAACCAAAAAAACAAAAACCAAAAAACACGAATAAATTCCCGCAGAGCGTCGACTCGGACGTGAACTCCCTGAACATGAACTCCACGGAGAACGAGGTGCCCGAGGTGGAGTCCTCCAGCGAGATCCTCATCGACGACCACAAGCCGAGCCACTCCAACGACGAGAGCTGGACGGATGTCAACCTGAACGAGGACGCCGCCGTCCAGGCCGCCAGCGCCGGTATGGTGGTGGGTCTCGTGGATCCCGTCCATCCCGGCCAGGACAAGCACGACGTCCACAACGCCCACAACCCCCAGCAGCAGCAGCAACAGCAGCAGCAGCAGGCGGGCCTGAATCCCCAGCTGGTCCACGGATCGGAGCGGGGCGACAAGCCGGACTCGGAGATATCGGTGGTCCGGGTGCCAGACGGTTATCCCGGCTCCGGAGTCAACTCCGGCCACAACCAGGGTGTGAGCAACCAGCGAACCCGGCCCGAAGAGCTGCCCATGAAGGCACCCGCCCTGGTGGCTCAGCTGCCGCTTACCACACCCTCGCGGGAGGCGAGTCTCACCCAGAAACTGGAGATCGCCCTGGGACCAGTGTGTCCGCTGCTGCGCGAGATCATGGTGGACTTCGCGCCCTTCCTGTCCAAGACCCTGGTGGGCTCGCACGGCCAGGAGCTGCTGATGGAGGGCAAGGGTCTGACCACCTTCAAGAACTCGCACTCGGTGGTGGAGCTGGTGATGCTGCTGTGCTCCCAGGAGTGGCAGAACAGCCTCCAGAAGCACGCCGGCCTGGCCTTCATCGAGCTGATCAACGAGGGCCGCCTGCTCTCGCACGCCATGAAGGACCACATCGTCCGGGTGGCCAACGAGGCGGAGTTCATCCTGAACAGGATGCGGGCCGACGACGTCCTCAAGCACGCCGACTTCGAGTCGCAGTGCGCCCAGACGCTGCTGGAGCGGCGCGAGGAGGAGCGCATGTGCGACCACCTGATTACCGCCGCCCGGCGCAGGGATAACGTCATCGCCAGTAGGCTGCTGGAGAAGGTGCGCAACATCATGTGCAACCGGCACGGCGCCTGGGGCGACTCCTCCTGCACCACGACCTCCGGCGGCGGCGCCATCATCGGGGCCGTTCAGAAAAGCCCCTACTGGAAGCTGGACGCCTGGGAGGACGACGCCCGCCGGCGCAAGCGGATGGTGCAGAATCCCCGAGGCTCCTCCCATCCGCAGGCCACGCTGAAGGCGGCCCTGGAGAACGGAGGCCCCGAGGACGCCATCCTGCAGACGCGGGACGAGTTCCATACCCAGATCGCCGTGTCGCGATCCCATCCCTCCGGCCAGCACAACGGTGAGCTGCTGGACGACGCCGAGCTGCTCATCGAGGACCGGGAACTGGACCTCGACCTCACCGGACCCGTCAACATCAGCACCAAGGCCAGGCTCATCGCCCCGGGCCTGGTTGCCCCCGGCACCGTGTCCATCACCAGCACGGAGATGTTCTTTGAAGTGGACGAGGAGCACCCGGAGTTCCAGAAGATCGACACGGAGGTGCTGAAGTACTGCGACCACCTGCACGGCAAGTGGTACTTCTCGGAGGTGCGGGCGATATTCTCGCGCCGGTACCTCCTCCAGAACGTGGCCCTGGAGATCTTCCTGGCCAGCCGGACCTCCATCCTGTTCGCCTTCCCCGACCAGCACACCGTGAAGAAGGTGATCAAGGCGCTGCCGAGGGTGGGTGTGGGCATCAAGTACGGCATTCCGCAGACCCGGAGGGCGTCCATGATGTCGCCGCGCCAGCTGATGCGCAACTCGAACATGACCCAGAAGTGGCAGCGGCGGGAGATCAGCAACTTTGAGTATCTCATGTTCCTCAACACGATCGCCGGCCGGACGTACAACGACCTCAACCAGTACCCGATCTTCCCCTGGGTGCTGACCAACTACGAGTCCAAGGACCTCGACCTCAGCCTGCCCTCCAACTACCGGGACTTGTCGAAGCCCATTGGAGCATTGAATCCCTCGAGGCGGGCCTACTTCGAGGAGCGGTACGAGAGCTGGGACAGCGACACGATCCCGCCCTTCCACTACGGCACCCACTACTCCACGGCGGCCTTCACCTTGAACTGGCTGGTGCGGGTGGAGCCGTTCACCACCATGTTCCTGGCCCTCCAGGGCGGCAAGTTCGACTATCCCGACCGGCTCTTCAGCTCGGTGTCCTTGTCCTGGAAGAACTGCCAGCGGGACACGTCGGATGTGAAGGAGCTGATCCCGGAGTGGTACTTCCTGCCCGAGATGTTCTACAACTCGTCCGGCTACCGGCTGGGCCATCGCGAGGACGGCGCCCTGGTGGACGACATCGAGCTGCCGCCTTGGGCGAAGAGCCCCGAGGAGTTCGTCCGCATCAACCGGATGGCGCTGGAGTCGGAGTTCGTGTCCTGCCAGCTGCACCAATGGATCGACCTGATCTTCGGCTACAAGCAGCGCGGACCGGAGGCCATTCGGGCCACCAATGTGTTCTACTACCTCACCTACGAGGGCAGCGTCGATCTGGACGGTGTCCTGGATCCGGTGATGCGCGAAGCGGTCGAGAATCAGATCCGCAACTTTGGCCAGACGCCCAGCCAGCTCCTGATGGAGCCGCATCCGCCGCGCAGCTCCGCCATGCACCTCTCGCCGATGATGTTCAGCGCCATGCCGGAGGACCTCTGCCAGATGCTCAAGTTCTACCAGAACTCCCCGGTCATCCACATCTCGGCGAACACCTATCCGCAGCTGTCGCTGCCCTCGGTGGTGACGGTGACGGCAGGCCACCAGTTCGCCGTGAATCGATGGAACTGCAACTACACCGCCTCCGTCCAGAGCCCCAGCTACGCGGAGTCGCCCCAGTCCCCGGGCTCCAATCAGCCGCTAACCATTGATCCGGTTTTGGGTGAGTATTCTCGAGAGGATTGCCCTTATTTTTATTTAATCCTTGCATCCTTTCCCAGCTGTCCATGGCACTAATAACAACAGCAATGCCGTCAGCCGCCGGCACTTGGGTGATAACTTCAGCCAAATGCTGAAGATCCGTTCCAACTGCTTCGTGACCACCGTGGACTCGCGGTTCTTGATCGCCTGCGGCTTCTGGGACAACAGTTTCCGGGTCTTTGCCACCGAAACAGGTAAGAATACCAAGGGTTTCCCACTTCCCCTCTACAATTTCTACCTCCCATTAGCCAAAATCGTCCAGATCGTGTTCGGGCACTTTGGGGTGGTGACCTGCATGGCCAGGTCGGAGTGCAACATCACCTCCGACTGTTACATAGCCTCCGGATCGGCGGATTGCACGGTCCTCCTGTGGCACTGGAACGCCCGCACCCAGAGCATCGTGGGCGAGGGGGATGTGCCCACTCCGAGGGCCACCCTCACGGGTCACGAGCAGGCAGTGACCTCGGTGGTGATCAGCGCGGAACTGGGTCTGGTGGTCTCCGGATCGTCAAGTAAGTCTAATTAGGAGCTCCTCCCGGTTCTAGTTCTGATGATTCCTTCTCCCTAGATGGACCTGTGCTGATTCACACCACGTTCGGTGACCTGCTGCGCTCGCTGGATCCCCCGGCGGAGTTCCATTCCCCGGAACTGATCACCATGTCCCGCGAGGGCTTCATAGTCATCAACTATGACAAGGGCAACGTGGCGGCCTACACCATAAATGGCAAGAAGCTGCGCCACGAAACGCACAACGACAATCTGCAGGTGGGTTAAGGAGTGCTTCCCTATATGATGGTCTATACCATGTCTATGTCTATGTTTTAATTATTTTTTCCAGTGCATGCTGCTGTCACGCGATGGCGAATACCTGATGACCGCCGGAGACCGCGGCATTGTGGAGGTGTGGCGCACCTTCAACCTCGCACCACTCTATGCCTTCCCCGCCTGCAATGCGGGAATCCGCTCCCTGGCCCTCACCCACGACCAGAAGTAAGTACCCTCTTCTTATCCATAGTGTGTAAGGATCTTGAGTTGTTCATAAGGAATAGGACCTCTGAAAAGTCAAAGTTCGTGTGCAAACTATGGTACTAAACCGAAACAAACCCCGATATTTCTTAGATACCTGCTGGCTGGACTCTCGACTGGATCGATCATAGTATTTCACATTGACTTCAACCGCTGGCACCACGAATACCAGCAGCGCTACTAAAAGCAGACAGCCAGGACATTCCAAGGCAGGCCAGGACGACCGAAAACTGGCCGCTGAGATGTACTTAAAGCAAAATGGCGGCGACTATGCAGCAAACGGAGGTTTTTTCTATATAGACCTTTACAACTCTAGGCTAGTAAGCGGAACTACGTTTTTTTTTTTTGTGTCTAGTAATAATTGTGCATTAGTGTGTTGGTCTGACAGCCAGTTTAAACAAAGTAAAACCTAAAAAGCTATAGAAAAGCAAAAAAAAAAAAAAACAAAAACGATAAAGTCATAATTTTTTTTACTAGTATTACGAAAAATGTATGTTAAGTTATGGCAATGGAAAGTTATAGACCGGAAGTGGAGAGTGCGAGAGTGGAGAGTAGAAGGCGGCAAGATGGCGGCTTAAGCAAGTAGTTGAAAATAAGACAAATGAAGTTAGTGTTTATAAAACGCAATAAGCAGTTAATAAATATGAACTAATTCCACATGCATTATAATACCAACGTAGCAAAGTTTTCAAAAGAACAAAAAAAATATAAAAAGATTTAAAAAGAGAAACCTAAACGGAAGCTGCGCAACGCAAACGAAACGAGAAACAAATGAAACTAAAGCGGCCAAAAGGACATAGTGGGGAGAGTAGAACGGAAAGCAAAAGCCAATTTTTAATTATAGCGTTAGTTCTTTGTGACAACAACAAAAAATACAAAAAAAAATTAAGACACTCACATACACACACACACACACCAGGTAACAGAGCAAGGACAATGCCAAGGCAATAAAGCGGAAACGAAACGAAATGGAATGGGAATGGAACGGAAGTGAGGCGAGGCGAGGTGAGGCGATGACATACACACACGCATATGCATATGTATTTGTAGGTAAACTAAGCCAACTCAACTTTACTTCAGCTAACTAGACCCCCACTACACACACTAAGCCCTAAGCTCTAAAACTAAAACTAAATTACCCAAATCACAAGCCTCAAAAGCAAACAAGAACATACTATACATATATATAGACCATATATATATGATATATATATAGGTAGTACGTGTGTCTGAACAGATGCAATTTATGCAAAAGCTATTCAACCGAAAGGGCAGCGATTTCGTTTTTCGTTCTCGTTTCACAAATATCACGCATACGCCATGTTGCACCGCTCATGGAAGTAGAAAACAAAAAAAACAAAACAAAAGCAAGCTAAAATAAATACAAAATACAAGTTAAAACAAAAAACAATCGATATAAAAAATATGTAGCTTATAGGTATATAATATATACTTTTTCTTCTTAATTGTTTTTCAATTGTTTGTTTTTTTTTTTTTTGTATTAATTATATTAGCTATATATTCGTTAGGTAAGCAAAAGTGAAGTGAGAAATTTTTCAATTGCGTCCAAAATTAGCCTATTCCCTAGCACAACAGCACACGATTGGCTTCCTCGACATGTATCCTTGAGCCCCCCAACCATAACGTCCAGGATAAAGTGTTTTTTTTTTTATACGTATCCGTGTCTGGAAGACAGGACTTTGCTGCGAGACCGAAAAAGCAATGAAGAGAGCTGAGAAGTTGAAAGGTTATAGGAGAACGAACAATCCATCCATGGCACACCACTCTGGCACTTACCGCATAGGGATTTGTATATAAAAACTATATGCAAATGGGGCGACTACTGAACCAAAACGCAAAGGACATACTTTAAGTATGCAGGAGTTCGAAACACACACTCGGTTGTAAAAGCGCAAAAAAAACAAATGCAAGACCCCTCCTCAAAAATATTTCAAATATAAACTAAATATACTTAAATGTTGTGTCCTTCGGTTTTTCTCCTTTTTGTTGGTTTTTCTCGAAAATTAACGATATTTTCTTTTGCGTGCTTGTATGGAGTTGTGCGTGTGTGTGTTTTGTGTTTAATTTTCACAGCAAATCCAGTTCGCTTGAGACCCACTCTCTGTGTGTACATATTTAAGAATAAATACATAAATTATACAAATTATAATAATAATCGGCAATGGCAGCGTTTGAGTTTGTTCCGGGCTTCGGGCGAGCGGCGAAAAAATTGCAACTATTAGTAATTTAAATGTTGTACATAAGTCCATAGAGCAGTGTCCTGCCAGGAGTGAGGGAGTGAGGCGTATTTTTAAACGAGACTCAGAACGGAAGCTAAGCAGCCAACCGGAAACGGGCAAAGTGCAGGACGGCGCAGGAAAAGAATTCAAATCAAATCAAATTAAAGGAAATGCAATGAAGCGGCTGGCGGAAATCTTGAACTCGATTAAAAGTCGGGCGAGAAACTTCAAGCTAAGGGCTAACTGAATAACTGAGTAAAAAAAGGATAACAAGGATATAGACAGCTGAGCAGTAACTACATACAATTTTTTTTTTTTTACAAGCACACACACATACCGCATAGAGAAAATATGTAGAGAGAGGATGTGTGTGGATCCGTATATCACGATATCACGATATGATATGATGGATATACATATGATAACGTTTAGCTATTAACAGAGGAATATTAACTGCGGACGCCAACAATTTTTAATTACGCACTTTTTATAGAACTTAGCGATTGATGAGCAACATCCGAGTGGCTAGTCGTATTGAAAATTAAAAAACTAAATATAAATAAATAAATTACATAATGTTTTTATTAAAGAAAGCAAAAAACAAAGAAATGGCTGACAATTTTAAATTTATACAAAAACGAAAAACACTTCAAAAAAGGTAATTAAATGGAAAGAAAAATTAAGAAAAAAATGAATATTTAAGAATTTACTCATGCACGGGCAAAAATTATTTCATATAATTATTTACACAGGCGAACGGGAGAAGCATTTTAAAATTAGTGAATAAAAATCAGACAAAAATTAGAGGCAAAGTTAAAGCTAAAGGACACGCACACACACCACACACAGTCACTCCGACACACAGACACTCGGACACTCCGACACAGACATAAAATATCGAAATATATATAGATATACGTGTGTATATATATTTTGTCAACATTTGTTAAATAGCAGACAACAACAACAACAACAACAACAACAAAAGAGAGCCAAAATCTGTGCAAGACAAAAATAATGAATAAAAAATAAAAACAATTTAATCTATTTCAGCAAAAAAAACACGATACATACCAACAAAAAAAAGGGATAAAGCTACAAAATAAATGTTCATTAATATTGCTAAACAAAACAATTTATATATATATATATATACAAATATGAGAATATTTTTTTTTTTTTGCAAAAAGCAAGCAAAGAATTAAAAAACTAAATAATAAAAAAATGAAAAGCCTAGTGGTTGGTGAGAGAGAAGGCGGGTTGGAGCAGGAGAGTTAGCTAGAAAGGGAAGGACAAAGGCAAACAATTTATGCATATTAAAATTAAATTTAAAATACGCTACAATTCTAACAAAATAAGTTTACACACACACACACACAGTCCCCCTCCCCCTCTTATCCCACAAAGAGGATAAACAGAAAACTAATAATAAAATAATTAAATACAAAATGGATTAAATTGCATGAACGAAAATTTAAAGGTAATTTAAAGTTGATAAATTAAATTTAAGCTACAAATCTAACAAGTGACAGTGAGCAAGCATTAAAAGTAACAACAAACAAACAAAAACAACAAAAACTTAACAAACAAATACAAAATACAAAAAACCAGAAAAAATTATTATGTTCAATACAGAAAACAAAAAATGCAAAACAAAAACAAAAACGAGTAAAAAATACAAAATAAAACCAAAACAAAAACAATGAAATCTTAAAAAAGTCGCGATTGTTTGTTTATTTTTGGGGGGATTGTGGATTGCAGTTTTTTGTTGGTTTTTCCACAGCAAAATCGATTCATCTTGGCCAAATCCTCTTTTCGGCTGTGACCTGATTTCCCGACAGAATCGCGCTGCTTTTCTGCTGGCTTGCAATAATTTCATTTTCCCAACAATTGAACAGCCAGAAAGGAAAATCCCCAGCGCATCTACAAAAGAAACGCAAAAAAGTGGCAATAGAGCGGTCCCGGCCACACAGTGAATAATTTCCACATTTTATGCTTCAGGTTTCTATTTTTCAGCTTGAAAGCACCCAAGTGCCAGTGTACTTAACCTTTTCTCCCAGTGCAGGTGGAGAGAACAATTCCATGGCCTAAGCAATTAAAGCGCCTCGTTCGCCTTCCTTCGCTGCACGCTCCAATTGCGATTTCAGTTGCAATTGCAGGTTGCAGGTTGCTAGTTGCAGGTTGCTGCGGGGAATTCTCTGGAAAGTATGCTATATTTTGCAGGCTATTTTTTTTTTGGCAGGAAAAAGATAAAAGAGAAGCTACAGCAGAAGGAGCAGAAGAAACGGTAAAGACAACTTTGGGGGCAGCTGTCTAAACACGGAAAATGCATCAAATTGCAACAGCAACGTTGTCATCAAAAGTCATATCTTTTTCATATTATTCCAGGGATAGGAGAGCCAGAGCCCAGAGAGGAGGAGGCTATAACCGCCACCCCGCCACCTCCCGCCACCGACGCCTGTGTGTTTTCTGGAGCGTGTAATATCCGTTTCCTGCATTTCCGGTTGCAGCGAAGGACGTGGCGAAAGTTGTCGGCAAAATTGCTGGCGGAAATGCTGCAAAATTAACGAGCAACGCGGTTAGCTGGTGAGTTCTTTTCGGGCAAAAGGAGCCAGGGAAGTGGGATGGAGTTGTCCCATCCAGGTGGCAGACGCCTCCATTCACTATTTACACAAGGACAGCAGGATCTGCCATCCAGCAAGCCAGCCAAAGTAACTGCAAGCCATTTTTTACTCACCAGAGGTTTTCCCCATCTACAGGTTTTTTTTCCCAGCAATTTTTCCTTTTTCTTTGTCACTTTCTTAGTTTTGCTCGCTTCGCAAAATGCAAATTTTAGTGCAGTGGCGTAGGGCTACTGAGCTGCCTGGAGGGGGGAGCCTATAGCGAAGGATAGCAGGAGGCTATAGTCCAGTAGCAGGAGCAGCAGCAGCAGCTGCAAATTAGACGCATCGCTTAACCAGCAATGACATAAAGCAGTCAAATGGCAGCAACAACGCTAACAACGTCCTGGAGTCGTCATCATCGTCGCATCCTTCGGATGTATATCCTTTCGAGTCCCGCATACTTTCGGCTTTAAATCTACATCATCTATGTCCCAACATAACTGCGAAAAAAAGTTGGAATTTAAACAGAGATGGGGCATAACTACTGAAAGAGATGGCAACTCAAATAAAGCATATAAAATTAATGAGCTCGTCACGTTCTCGGTTCGGGGTCACCTTAATTATGGCCACAATTAACAGTTGCTTTACTGCCATCTCCCGCAGAGAGCAGGAGGAGTGAGAGCGGAATAGATAGACAGACAGACACATTTCATTTGGCAGGCAGGTGTTTCTCGTCCTCGTTCTCCTCATCCTCCTCCTCGTCCTCGTCCTCGTCCTTTCGTCCCTTGCTCTGTGTGTGTAATCTCATTACAAATTCAAATGCCCTGCATCAGCTGCCAACCAAGGCAGATATCCACCGACAGCACCACTCAGCTACCAAGCCACCCAGCCACCCAACCACCCAACCAGCCAGAACCACCCTCTTACCCACTCTGCTGGCCATCACTTGACGGTGTCCGCATGGCAAATGTTTTAGACCACGTTGTCACTCAATTATGTGCCATGTGCGCTGAGCGTAGCATACTTTTCAGCACCACCCACCCGAATCCCCACGAAAGCCACCCGAACCGCAGCTCGCTCAAAGGTCCGCTAAAGAGTGTGGAAAGAGGACGAAACGTGGCCTAGTGGGGAGTTGCAACTGACCAGGTGACATAAATTCCAAATTATTTCTCCCAAAAATTCTAATGACTTGCTCGGGACCTTCAAACACCCATTTTAATTTTGTAGGAAATGCTGTTTTGGATGGGCTGGACTAGGCTGGTACTCGGCTGATCCCCAAGTGTTATACACTCCCGATCTATGTATAAGCACGAGTTATTCAAACTATTCCCCACGAAAATGACAATAAGTGAATCCATGTTCTAGATCAGGATTTGTGCAAAATTTTTGGAGAAAAAAAAGCCCTTCACTCACATAGAAACTTGGCATATTACAATATTGATATAAGCGAAATGATAAGAAAAAACTATTTTAAAACGAAAACAAATTATATACATATATATAAAAAATTAAAAATAAGTTAAACTAATTGTAATGGAATGATGCAAATATACATAAAATATACATATATTAATTTTATAAACGAAATCCTGTCCTGTTGTTTTTTTTTCTGTCCTGGCTCGAGAAAGAAAGAAACTTGACATCAACAAAGGGAGCTTTTGAGGTTTTTGAAGGACTTAGTAGTATCCTGGGGATAATGAAGGGTCGGAGGATATTAATTCTCGATTTTATATTGGAATTCCGTTTCCAAATCGGCTACGAAATGGTCAGGACGTTCCCAATTCCAATATTCCCAAACATGGGTTCTGATTTTTCAATTTCGTGTTTGGTATATAGCGTATATCCCGGCCATTTCTGGACCGATTAAGGAACAAAACACCATTTCTGAATCAGGACATCAATATCCTTCGATCCGTATCAAAAGATTCGCGAAATCGATCAAAAAAAATTCGACTCGATTTTCGCTATTTTTGACAGGGGTAACATCATGACATCAGCATTTTTTGCGAAAACCGGCTTAAAATTTTTTTTTCGATTTTTAAAATATTTTGATGCAGATCGAAGGATATTCATGTCGTGATTACAAAATGGTATTGCTTTTAAAAATCCATTCAGAAATGACCAAGATAAGAGCTTAGAAAAATCAGCCTGGGCGCCCGCCGTTGGGTTCGGCTGCCAAATCTTGGTCCTATCTTGGTCAAATGTAATCGGATTTAAAAAAGGGTGTTGAAAACGATATGTACAATTAATTTCCATTAATCTGCGTGTTGAGGGTCATACTAAATTAGATATTCAAATTAAAATTCTAATTGACCTTTGCAATATTTTCAAGAATTTGATCGCTATCTTTTATCTGTTTATAAGGAGAGTTTATAAAGCTTAAACGTTAAAATTCTTTATAAATGGCTTTTTCAAAAACATATAATATATTTTTTTATATTTAGATTCAAATAAAGCACTATGAAAAAAGCACAGGGTGCATCTTTGTTCCATCTAGTAGGCTTTGGAAAAGAGAACTGTCATTAAAAGTGCATGGTCATTGACATTTCAAAGTACTGATTGGCCACTCTAGTTCATCAAAGAAAACTTTTTCATTGCTCTTAGAATTTTTTCATTTTTCTGGAAATTATGGACCCAAATAAGAATAAGAAACCGAAGCACAAGCTTGTCGAAAACAAGCTGGAGGTTATGAATGATGTGGAGTTTATTCGCAATATTCTCAAGGACATGAACGTGGATTCCAGTCCCCAAGCACGTGGAGTTCTTCTTGACCTGGCTTACAGTATGTATTTTATGCTTTCTAATGACTCCACACTATATAAAATTGCTTTCAGCTTTAGCCAGGGATCACCTGGTTGAGGCCGACCGTTTAGCCAAGATGGATGGTCGCACAACCATAAGTGTTGAGGACATCAAAATGTCAAAGCAAGTGGAAGTGCCTAAGGTGTTCAAACCTCCGCCACCGGACAATGGGCCGAGTTGCTCCAACAAAAGTGTTAAGGACACTAAAATGGGAAAGCCAGATCTTGTGAAGAAGATGGCCAATACTCCGCCACTGGACGATGGGCCGAGTTGCTCCAACATAAGTGCTAAGGACATCAAAATGGGAAAGCATGTGCCTGTGAAGAAGATGGCCATTACTCCGCCACCGGACGATGGACCGAGTTGCTCCAACATGAGTCTTAAGGACATCTTTATGAAAAAGCAAGGTCTTGTGAAGAAGATGGCCAATACTCCGCCACCGGACGATGGACCGAGTTGCTCCAAAATAAGTGTTAAGGACATCGATATGGAAAAGCAAGTGCCTTTGAAGAAGATGGCCAAACTTTCGCCACCGGACGAAGATCCCAAGCCGAACGATGAGCTCCCGAGCACTAGCCAGCGTAAAGGAGACCACACCGACTCCTAACTATTTGATATTTTCAATCATGTGGCGCCTCGATTGGTCTCAGAGGTGTCATCGAGGGCCCATGGAGCTACGAATACCACAATCGAATATGACGGCGCCTTATCCTGTCGTCAATATTTAAAACCTATTATCAATTTATCAATCAATCAAGATCGACGACGTGTGCGGGACACTTACAGAGACATTCTTATGTCCCTTTGCTCAAAATGTAGACGATAAAAAAGACAATAAATTACATAAAATAATATAAATGAATTATAATTTCTCGATTAAAAAACCCCTTACCGTTTATCAACATATTTCAGAAAGGGATATCATATATATTCGGTCCTATATACATATGTTGAAAGTATCAGAAAAAAATGCTTGTCAGCTGCTTGGACTGCTTGCAAAGCTTATATCTGGGTCAATTCTCATAGGATGATAAGAATTCCGTTTCCAAATCGTCTAAGAAATGACCAGGATATTCCCAATTCCAATATTCCCAAATATGGGTTCCAATTTTTTATTTTCGTAATTTGTATAGCTTATATCTCGGCCATTTCTGGACCGATTAAGGAACAGAATATCATTTCTAATTCAGGACTTCTGTGTCCTTCCATCTGTATCAAAGTATTCGCGAAATCGATCAAAAAAAATTCGACTCGATTTTCGCAATTTTTGACAGGGGTGACATCATGATTTTTTTGCGAAAATCGGGCCAAAATTGTTTTGTTTGATTTTAAAAATATTTCGATGCAGATCGAAGGATATTCATGTCCTGATGGTATCGCTTTTGGAAATCCGTTCAGAAATAACCAAGATATGAGCTTAGAAATTTCCGCCTGGGGGCCCAACTCGCAGCGAAAATTTCTTGAAATTCGTATGGGAGCAAATCTGAAGTACCAGGCGAACAGAAATCAGCAGAAGGTGGCTGAATTCAAGCAGTGCAAGCAGTTCCACCACCCCCCTCATCCAAGCTTCGACAGAAAAATTACACAATTGTCCCTTAACCGGCCACATGGACCTCACATTCCCATGCAAGTTTCTCATGTCAGACTTAATTGTTAGGACAATAAATAGTTGCCCCACCGTCTTCTTACTATGTTTCCTGCATTTTTTATACGTTCTACTTCACTGAATGATGATTTTATAATCCTAAATTAGCAGCTTTGCTGCCTAATTAAAATAAATATTAATTATATACAGGTAAAGACAAGTGAAGGGTTAACTTTCGTATTTTGTAGTAAAACGGTACTATGGTCCATGATGGCCAATCCCAGCCTCCAAATTTGAGATCCATAACGGTGATTTCCACCTAATGATGGCAAAACCGAAGTGGCACTCGTTGATTTTCTGCGCGTGTCACGAAATGGGGCTATCGTGAGCGAAAATGTATGGGGACGGCGGATCGTGCTGAGCTTGCGTGCCAAGTGCCGTTACAAATCACACCTGCTCTCCCATCACTATTACAACCTAATTTGTCTACCTTTCCCCCTCTAATAATGATGGGTAGCAGCATCCCGTTCCCCCCCCATCGAGTGTGATGCGGGGATCGTCTTTCCATAAGGGACAATGGGGGGATAGAGGTCCACCATAGGGGTCGTCCTCCCTTTCCCACACTTGGTTAATGCAGAAATAACTGCTTGTACTGCTTGCACTGCTTGAAATTGGCCACCTTCTGCTGATTTCTGTTCGCCTGGTTCTTCAGATTGGCTCCCATACGAATTTCAAGAAATTTGCGCTTCGAGTTGGGCCCCCAGGCGGATCTTTCTAAATAACCATATCTTGGTTATTTCTGAACGGATTTCCAAAAGCGATACCATTTTGTAATCAGGACATGAATATCCTTCGATCTGCATCAAAATATTTTAAAAATCGAACAAACAATTTTAAGCCGATTTTCGCAAAAAATGCTGATGTCATGATGTCACCCCTGTCAAAAATTGCGAAAATCGAGTCGAATTTTTTTTGATCGATTTCGCGAATACTTTGATACAGATGGAAGGACACAGAAGTCTTGATTTAGAAATGGTATTCTGTTCCTTAATCGGTCCAGAAATGGCCGAGATATAAGCTATACAAATTACGAAAATAAAAAATTGGAACCCATATTTGGGAATATTGGAATTGGGAATATCCTGGTCATTTCTTAGACGATTTGGAAACGGAATTCTTATCATCCTATGAGAATTGACCCAGATATAAGCTTTGCAAGCAGTCCAAGCAGCTGACAAGCATTTTTTTCTGATACTTTCAACATACATATGTATATAGGACCGAATATATATGATATCCCTTTCTGAAATCTGTTGATAAACGGTTAGGGGTTTTTTTATCGAGAAATTATATTTCATTTATATTATTTTATGGAATTTATTGTCTTTTTTATTGTCTACATTTTGAGCAAAGGGACATAAGAATGTCTCTGTAAGTGTCCCGCACACGTCGTCGATCTTGATTGATTGATAAATTGATAATAGGTTTTAAATATTGACGACAGGATAAGGCGCCGTCATATTCGATTGTGGTATTCGTAGCTCCATGGGCCCTCGATGACACCTCTGAGACCAATCGAGGCGCCACATGATTGAAAATATCAAATAGTTAGGAGTCGGTGTGGTCTCCTTTACGCTGGCTAGTGCTCGGGAGCTCATCGTTCGGCTTGGGATCTTCGTCCGGTGGCGAAAGTTTGGCCATCTTCTTCAAAGGCACTTGCTTTTCCATATCGATGTCCTTAACACTTATTTTGGAGCAACTCGGTCCATCGTCCGGTGGCGGAGTATTGGCCATCTTCTTCACAAGACCTTGCTTTTTCATAAAGATGTCCTTAAGACTCATGTTGGAGCAACTCGGTCCATCGTCCGGTGGCGGAGTAATGGCCATCTTCTTCACAGGCACATGCTTTCCCATTTTGATGTCCTTAGCACTTATGTTGGAGCAACTCGGCCCATCGTCCAGTGGCGGAGTATTGGCCATCTTCTTCACAAGATCTGGCTTTCCCATTTTAGTGTCCTTAACACTTTTGTTGGAGCAACTCGGCCCATTGTCCGGTGGCGGAGGTTTGAACACCTTAGGCACTTCCACTTGCTTTGACATTTTGATGTCCTCAACACTTATGGTTGTGCGACCATCCATCTTGGCTAAACGGTCGGCCTCAACCAGGTGATCCCTGGCTAAAGCTGAAAGCAATTTTATATAGTGTGGAGTCATTAGAAAGCATAAAATACATACTGTAAGCCAGGTCAAGAAGAACTCCACGTGCTTGGGGACTGGAATCCACGTTCATGTCCTTGAGAATATTGCGAATAAACTCCACATCATTCATAACCTCCAGCTTGTTTTCGACAAGCTTGTGCTTCGGTTTCTTATTCTTATTTGGGTCCATAATTTCCAGAAAAATGAAAAAATTCTAAGAGCAATGAAAAAGTTTTCTTTGATGAACTAGAGTGGCCAATCAGTACTTTGAAATGTCAATGACCATGCACTTTTAATGACAGTTCTCTTTTCCAAAGCCTACTAGATGGAACAAAGATGCACCCTGTGCTTTTTTCATAGTGCTTTATTTGAATCTAAATATAAAAAAATATATTATATGTTTTTGAAAAAGCCATTTATAAAGAATTTTAACGTTTAAGCTTTATAAACTCTCCTTATAAACAGATAAAAGATAGCGATCAAATTCTTGAAAATATTGCAAAGGTCAATTAGAATTTTAATTTGAATATCTAATTTAGTATGACCCTCAACACGCAGATTAATGGAAATTAATTGTACATATCGTTTTCAACACCCTTTTTTAAATCCGATTACATTTGACCAAGATAGGACCAAGATTTGGCAACCGAACCCAACGGCGGGCGCCCAGGCGGATCTTTCTAAGCTCATATCTTGGTCATATCTGAATGGATTTTTAAAAGCGATACCATTTTGAAATCAGGACATGAATATCCTTCGTTCTGCGTCAAATGTTTTTTAAAATGGAAACAAAACTTTTTGCTAAATATTTGACAAAAATACTTTATACAGGAAATAAAGTACCATTCAGTAATCAGGGAACCCAGAAGCAACTTTCCTCATCCAAAAGATTGCCGGGTTCGCTGATTACTAAATAGTACTTTATTTCCTGATCGGATACGAATTGACAGAGACATGGCTTTTGGTTGATCCTTTCACTTTTGCTCCACAAAAATAACCTCCAGGGGAAAAAAAGAGAAACTGTATAAAAAGGACCATATTGCTAAACCAATTTTTTATTTCTAATTTTTTATTCTATAAGAAAATAATAAAAATAAGGAAAACCTTAAAGTTAAAACCATCGGTCATGTAGTATATGAGAAGCAAGGACTCCGCACAGGGCGGTCGAGTGGGTTATTTGGAAATAAGGAACCGACGGCCCGAAGTAGACTTCGTGGGGGGGCTTGTGGCTGCAACACCTACATAGTACACACATCCATACCACACAGTAGGTTACCACATTTAAATGTCGATTATCGACGAGCTGGCGAATGCTGGTGCTATTGACTTTTTGCCACTACCCACGACGAGTTTGCCTCATCCACGGTCTTCGTCCTTCGTCCTTGATCTCCCCCGTCATTTCCCAGCTTCCAGCTCCTGAGAATTCTGCAATTTGACAAACTTTGTCGCCCGATAAATAATGCAATTTGTAATTAAGTCAGTCAACCAGTTAGCAGAAGCTGGAGCTGAAGCGTTTCTGGTCGATGGGTGGTGGCCTGTGGGCGTCCCTTAAGGGTACTGGGCGTGGCAGTTGCGGTGAGTAATTAGAAGCCATTGACAAACAACGAAAATAGGACGAAAAACACCTGCGGGGGCTGATGGCGTTGCAAAATGCAAGATATTGAAATGCAAAAAAAAAAACCGAAGGAAAAAAAGGATATTTTTTATATGTAGTGCTTACAGCTAAATAGGGTGTAAAAATGTCAGAGAAGGCTAATTGAAATGTGGGAGGGTGTGCGTGTTTGATTAATGAAATATTTATCATGTTAATTAAGGTAAATTGGGTTAGCCACCAGAGGAAAAGTAAAACTAAGCGACGATTTGAGTTGTACTCTGGAGAGGGGGGACTAAATAATGGTTTATTAAATGAAATTTATTTTTGAAATATTTAATATTCATGACATTAGAGCCTATTGTTCTGTGAGCTTAAAAAGAACTTGTCTGCAAGCAGGACACAAACTAATTAATAGTTTTTTTCCTGTGCACATATGTTAGCACAATGGGACACTATTTCTTTTCTATTTTTTCCTCATTTTTTTTTTTTTTTGTATTTCGGCAACTGTCAACGCCCGCAAATTGTCATTGTCCTGCGGGGACTCTGGCTCAGTTCCCATTGTGCGCTTTTCCATTTTCCAAACCCTCCTCCCCCTTCGCCTTCCGAGTCCGGACCCTCGCCCTGTATCCCGCTGTCATTTGTTGCAGCTTACGCTTAATGCACAAACCAGACAAATTCAGACCCCCCTTTGCCTTTCATTTGCATGGACTACGCACACACACTAGCTCTACATAGGACATATATAAAGGATATGCGGACTATATAGTCGAGGAGTTGTAAGGATCGGGCGAAAAGTGCAAACTGCCGCCCGACTATTACGCAGCATGTAAACGTATTTGTGCAAAATTAATTCTTTATCTGCTCGCCGCTCTTTTGTTGCTTTTGTCCTGGCATCCTGCCATCCTGCCAGCCATCCTGCCACATATCCTTGCCCCTGCCCCTGCCTCCGCTCTCTTCCCAGCACTTTGAAAACAATGGCGGCAAAATAAGAAGCCCACGACGAAGAAAGTTATTTAAAAAAAAAAACAACAAAAAATAGAACAGAAGAGTTCGTGTGGAAAGCGCGGAAAATGGAAAATGGCTGAGGGGTAGGGGTAGGGAGACAGCAACATCTGTTGGCACAAGGAAAACCCCGCCAACTTTATGAAGGACTCAAAATAAAGGAAGTAGAAGCTTAAAATTCAGGAAGACAATCATTTTCTGGATATGATCTCGGCTTCAAAAGCAATAGATTTTCATAGCCAGAAATATTTCATTAAAATCCTTATAACTTTAAGGTAGAAATGGTCCTAAATAGGTCTTTCAAATATCATACATTGAAATAACAAAACTATCTTCTAATTTCTTATAGTTTAATTAAAAAAATAGTCTCTAATAACTTCTAATTTTGAACTTATTCCTCTTATTCCTTTCAAGACACTATAGTTTTCTTAAGTTCTTCAGATATGTATATGATTTAAAAAACAATATGTATATAATTAATAAAATAACATAAGCAACATAATAATTATTATGTTCAAGCTCACCTATAATTTTTCCAGCTCAATACTCAAGAGGATCATCTTAAATTGTTTGTAAATATTGAATGGCGTTGGCCGGAAACGGAAGTTAAAGTGATGGTAGGGAGGGAAAGGTGCATGAAGGGGCATTGCGGGAAGCTCGACGGGGGCATTACGGGAGGATTGGACGGAAATGGAGGTGAGTAAGTGAGAGAAAAGGATGTGGAAAGGGAAACGCCACTTTGCGGTCAACAGCCGGGCCACGCCCTCTCATTCAGCGCTGCCCACCTGTGTGGTGCCATCCCCCTCTCACCCCCTGACTCTGTCTCTGACTGACCCCTTTCTCTCTGCGTTTCCTGTCCCTGTGCGGTACACGTTTCATTCAATTTATTTACCATTTCCCATTTCAATTCGTTTCGGGCCGCCAATTACACAACATGGCAACCCTGGCAATGGGACTGACTGTGTCCTGCCAGTGTCTCTACTTTCTCCATCCACCCCTTTCTCCCTGTGTGTCCCCTTTCTCTGGCCATTTGCTTAAAGCAGGAAATACAATTTCTAGACTGCAGACCTTTTTGAAAAATAAAAATAAGTTAGAAATGTTACAGCTAAACCTTAAGTTTAAGTTTAAAAAAAAACCGTAGAATGCGTTGCCAAAGGATCTCACATATTTAAAGGACATAGCGAGCCAAAGGGAGTGGGGTATAAGGATATAGTAGTGCAGGGGACACATCATCATCATTAGCATATTGACATGTGGCCAAATTTGGTCACGTTCCATTTCATTTCAATTCATTCTGAACACTGCCAACGGAGTTCGAATCAATTTTCCATCTCGTCCTCCATCAGCTTTCCCCTTTTCACACTCCTCCCATTGTCTCTGTATTTGTGTGGGATGGTCCCGCACTGTGTGTGTGTGTGTGTGTGTATCTGTGTGGCTGTGGCATCCTGATAACTCAAGAACCACACTTGGCCCAAACGAAAATGAAAACGAATTGCAACCGCATTGAGAAAAGGAGCCTGCCAGATTGCAGTTGGCCTCTGGAACTGCTTACGAAACTAATTGCTCGTGACCCAAACACTGGAAGATAAAGTCAAGGAAATAAAATATATAAATTTAAAAAAGTTTATAGAATTTTTTGATATTTTGTTCTAAATTGTTGGAGCTATTCAGTCCGTTAAAATTAAGGAAGCTAGACAACTATGCTAATGGCATAAATATCTGAATTAAAATAATTGAATTAAAAATGCAAGGACACAAGAAATGAAAAGTTGAATTTATAACTTAAAACTTAAAAACAAATAAGCAACTTTGAAATGGTAAGAATTGATTAAAATATATATTAAATATATATTAGAATTGATTAAAATGTATATCGCTAAGAAAGCATGGTACTCTTTCCTAGAATATAAGTCCTCGCTATTCGAGTAAGTCTCTTCCGCAGGCGCGGATCATTTCAAATAAGCCTAGGTATACATAACTAACCTTAATCCTTGATTTTTAATATAATTTATGTTCATAAAGATAAGGTTAAATTTAAGATCGTTAGACTCTGAAATATATATAATAAAACATAATAAAACTTATTTGAAGTGTACAATTTCTTGGCTTTCTAGCATCAGAATCCCGACATCGACGCAATTGCAAGAATCAACAACATCACAAACAGAAAGCCTCGGTACTCAAGGGAATCCAAGGGTACGCCGCGCCACCCCATATCCTGGACAATGAAGACGAGGGTTGAGGGGCCTTTGGGGCATATTGACTTGGTCCAGAATCAACTCAGAATCAGGCTTACCCTGCCACGCCCCCCTTCGTGCTTAAGCCTTTTATTGAAACGTCTTCGATAATAGAGGAAACTCTGTCGCAGTATTTTCTCCCATTTTCTTTGCTAACTATCCTTTTTTTTCTCATTTCAATTGTCTTGAACAGAGAGGAGTTTTTCCAGGACCTCCAGTCGAGCAGGATTTGAAGGGGAGTGCAGTGGCAGCTTTTGGCACGAAATAATATTTGCATAATAGCAAACAGAAACCGACTGCAGCTTCTCCCTTTTTTTGCTGGTACTTGGCCAAAAGATGACAAATGACATTAAGGAGGCTTAGCGCCTGCGTTTTTCCCACTTTATCAAATGCCACGCCCCTTCGTAGCACCTCTAGCCCCTGCCCTGCCCTGCCCTGTCGCGTCCCCCTGTGCCCATGAACATCCTCATCATCGCTGAGGGTATTTGACTTTCAAAACGAGTGCATAAGCCCCCCTGGCTTCCTGGCTTCCTGGCCCGATTCTGTGCCACGCACCCTTGTGCATCCGGCGACCTCGTCCTTTGACATCGAAAACTGCAACTAGAGATGGTCTACGTATTATCGATAAACTCGGCATAGCACCTCTCTGCCTTAAACTTAGAATGATTCTATATTTCTTAGTCTGTTTTTTGATTATTTTGTTTAATTTGAATTCTATATCTTCTGGCATACCTCATAGGATTTACTGCAATCATGTCCTTGGTCTTAACTGTGCACCCCTTCCCTTTGGCTACTGCAATTATTTTTTTTTTCTGCTCGAAAACGTGCAGTGCTCTTTGATCCTCTTCGGTCATATATTTGCTAACGACAATGACAACGATGTCTGGCTAAGATTCAGGTGTCTATATACATACACAAAATATATATATATATATATAGATATGTTTATGTGTGTGGAGGTATCTTCATTCCCTTCCCTGTGTTGGCATTTGTTTTATGGCCACGCCCGCCACTTGGGACAAGTGCAACTGCAGCCAACTTTTTGCACGCCACTTGCAACTTTGCAACTTCTCGATGGCACTTCGGCAATGGCTGTCTCCCCAGCTGCCCTCCAGCTCCAGCTCCAGCTCCATCTATAAATCCAAAACCAAATCCAAATCTCAAAACAAATCTGAATCGTAATCCTTCTCAAGAAAAAATCAAACCTTTTACAATAATCAATTTTAAAATATTTTTTGTAACAATTCCTTTACTATTTAATATTTTCTTTAAACTCTATTCATGTAATATTCCTGATAATTAATATAAAATATATCTTATAACCTTATCTCTTTGTGTATTTTTGCATATTTTTACGCGACTGCATTCCGTTGGCTGCCAAATTAGAGAATAAAATGGTGGCATTAAAGCTAGCAACCTAACCGGAAATAGTGGGAAGAGGAAGAAAAACGGAAAATGGCGGGAAGCTAAAAGAAATCGCGGCATTTCCCTTGATTCGATTGTTATTGATTTAATGTCAGGTGTTCAAGAGTTCAATGCACTTTTCATTCGTTGACTTATACATTTTTAGTCTGGCTTTTTATTTATTTTTGAAAATTTAATGTTTATTTTTTGTTGTTGCCATGAAAAGCCATTCTGGGTTTCCCCTTTTATAAGCTTCTATACCATATTAAATTCACCTTGCAATTTCATATAAGATACGAATCGTTATTGGCCATTTGGACGTTTGCTTTTTATCAAAAGGTCAGCTAGTTTTATGGCCATTTCGATTGATATTTTTTGTAGTACTATTTTTTATAGTATTTCTATGAAATTCTATTTTTCTGGGTGGTATGAAGCTGTCATTGTCAACGCTAAACGTGAGTGCCGTGAAAGATAGCACTGCATCTTTGCCACGTTTGTTGACCCAATCTCTGCTGCTGCTGCAAAAAAAAGAAGAATATTTCGCAAAAAACCCCTCGAGGTCATTATGGCTTTCGCCAAAAATTCGCAAAAAAATCAAAAAGCTAACACATATTTTCCAATTTGCTTCAGTGCCATGGCAGGACATTTCTCTCTCTACACTTCTATTTTTCGTGTCGTGTTTGAACCTTGTTCCTGCTGTTGTTTATCCTTTTTTGCGGGGATGTTGCCTGTAACTTGCCAAACTGGAATCGGAGTGGCAAATTCTGAAAGTGCAAGTCCAGGTTTTGTAACTTTTTTCACCATTTTTTGTTGGCTTTTCATTTTCATGTAGAATTTAGAATTTTTGACAACTTCCTGGGAAAGTTTTAAGCCAAAAAGACGTAGAGGACTTACGTTTTTAAATATAAAATATTTCCTAAAATATAGCCACAATATAGCTTAGTAAATAAAGCCCTTAAACACTCCTTGGAGAGCCATCTTTTAAGACTTGTCATCAAACAATATGTGTAATAAATTAATTTTTTGAAGGCAAAGCCTAAAACCTCTGACAACAAACTGGCCAACGCTCTTCAGGTCATTTATCATCGTTTGGATTGGTGGAGAAAAAAATGTATAATTATTTTACATGCCCCAAAAGTGTTGCAATATCCCTCTTGCAGCAACAGAGAGTCAACAAATCAATCAAGCTGTCCGGAGAATTGCCAGTTGCAAGCTCTCCAGATGCCGGCTGAGCCAGAAACTGAACCAGAAGCTGCCACCTGGACGAGGCAGCAGGCTCTCAAAAACATTTGCCACAAAGCTGCAGTGCCATCCCCCAGATACTTTTGCCACAAAATGTGTATTTGTGGCAGCAGGAGGAGGGACCCTGGGAGCAGAAGGAAGCAAAGTGACAGATGCCCCCCAAAAAAACAACCAAAAAAAAAAAAGGAGAAGGAAACTCCAACAGGCTGAGTTTTGTTCCCCGAGGAGCCAGCAAGGATGAGAGGGTCTCTGGATATCCTGGGACTCAGTCCTAGCAGCTGTCATCATCAGTAGTCAGGACTGCACCCAGGGAACTGAATTATCCTGCAAAAGCCACTGGCCTGGGTGTGCAATTAATCCTGAAAGGAGCAACAAATGGACAATGCACAGGAAATAAACCATGACTGATATTTTGAATATTTATGACCAAAATCGGACTAATACTTAAAAGAATTGAAGTTGAGAAATGAAGAAAACTATAACTAAGGCAAAGTGAAACGAAAAACTAACTAAAAATTATTTCCCAGTAGTACTTAGTATTCAGAGTCTTAAATTAGAAAACTCCAACAGCACGCCTCGTGCAATAATTCTCGGAAAAATACATATGTGTGTCTCTGGGACACAAAAAAGGCTTGCAATCCTGGCAATAAAGGACAACTCACGAACGGGCAACATTCTGTAAAAATCTTCTGCTGAAATACAGGAGTAACCAGAGTAAAACCCATAAAAAAAACCCGGGTAAAAAAGGGTGCCAGAGGGGGCTAAAAATAAACACAATTGCAATCAAATGACCATAGCCCCTAGTCCAGTCACAGGACATATGTCCATCATGTAAATTCATACATATGCATGACCAGTTTTCATCCTATTGCACACACACACACACGTTGACAAAGGAGACAGCCACGCCCCCAACACCCCCAACGCTGACAACGGCCCCTCTCTCTATATATATATATATCCTTCGATTCAAGGCCGCCGGCATTACGGTAATTGCAAGGATTTGTCACACGACACACAAAAAAATGAACAACTCGAAACATGGTCTAAAAAACTGAATGGCAAAGTGAATGACTCGTCATGGAAAGGGGTTGTGGGGGCCTTAGTGGGTTAAGGGGGCTGCTGGCAACTGCAGGTTCCATGAGAGGGGGTTAAGGGCTTTAACCACCATTGATGGCATTGGCTTGAATGCAAATATTTGTTTAATCAATTCTATATGAGAAGGCTACAACAAAACTTGGACAGTTAAGGGCAAAATTTTAAGGTTATAATGGAAATATAAATGTTAAAATAAATTTTAAATAAAATGGAATATAATATTTAAGGAAAAGAAAGTTTAAAGAGCTATGTAATTAGTTTAAAGTGGGAATAAAAGTTTGCTTTAAGAAAACTAAACAAAAAGAGACGGTGTTACCTGGCTGTATGATACCCGGCACTTCTTTATGAACACTATCTACAAATAAGCCCCCATCATTCTTTATAATTATATTATATTATAATAGAACGATTTCTTTGATGAAATCCAATCATAAGTTAAATATTAACCCTACCTAAAGCTGTCTCTATGCTTTTACAAACATGAAACTGACTGCTTAAGTTTCCCAATCGAACTGCATAACCTATAGTCATATATATATATACCATCAAACCTATATAATTGTATGAAAATATCTATATATATGGTTAAGAGTCTGTTCAGGTTATATATGTACGTATATGCATATCAATGTTTGCCCCGATGCCTGCGGCCAATTTGCATGGGTGGCGGTGTTTCTCAATGGGAAAAGGGGGTCTAACGATCTGCTTTTTGGGGCTTTCTTCGCTTTATTTCCCGAAAGGGTGGCTGCATTTCATTTTTCAACATTTCTGCGGTGCAATTGTGAAATGCCAACAAATTGGATTTGGATAAGGCCAAAAAAATAAGAAAGAGGCCAACGATATATAACTTATATATGATATATATATCATATATGTTAATACATATATTTTTGTGGATAAAGACATATCCCAATTTGAATTTCATTTGCATTTCCGAAGCCTTAACAAGGACTTTAGTCGAAAGAGGTAAATATTATTTTTAAAGAAATCAGTTTTGGGGTAAACTATTGTGAAGGAAACATTTAAAGATTTTGTAATATATTAACTATATAAATAGTTTATAAAATAAAAATTTAATTTTTGGACTATTGGACTTGTGGACCATATCCTTCGCCTTGTTTACTTGTTCCTTGTGCTCCTCTTATTATGATTTTTTATTTCTGTTTTTGGTTAGCTAACAAAGTATCTTGCTTCTATTTTCAGGCACTGATACAAGGGGGTTAAAGGGCTTAAAAGGGGGTTTGGCTGTAAGGTGGTGTTGGAGGGCGGGGAGAGGGGCATATGGCTGTTGCCAGGATGCCAGGATACCAGGATGCCTGGTTGCCAGAATGGCAGTGACACCAACACCAACAGCAACACCAAACACCATGCCACCTCGCTGATCCTGTCGGGCTTAAATTATGCGACAACAGCATCAGGAGCAGTAACAGTAGCAATACACTTTGAAAAAAATGTTAAATAATATTAAAACTAAGAACTAAAGATAAGAAACAGAAAGAAAACAATCCGGCTTTACAACAAAGTTTAAAATGAAACCAAAGGCTCCTCAAAATCTCTCAAAAAACTGTTGAAATGGAGACCAACTAAAACCATTATCCTTGCTAGTTCCGTCCTTAAACTTGCACAATAATTAGTTCTTCTAGTAAATAATAAATATTTTTCTCAGTGTCTGGGGAAAGCTCTAACAATTGCAATTGCAGCGAGCGATAAAGGAGCGCAGCATTGAAGCGGATTGTAGGTGTCAATGCCCATCGGGCGCAAGGGGTGACAACTCTGGCTGGTGGAGGGGCTGTTGGGGTAGCAACTGGTTGCCAAAGGATGACTGCCTTCATTCCACTGAGAGAAAAACCCGCTGGCCGTGCTTTTTCCTCATTTTTTTTCTGCGTTTTTGTTGTCTAAGCCTTTTGTGCGTGGATTGCGAAATGGAGATGTTGATGTAGGCCACGTTCATACAATAAGACCCTCTGGTATAACCAACCTTTATCCTCTATCCCCCCTTCCCCAGCTCCCCTCTTACCCTTTTTTTTCTGTGAGTGTGTGTGTGTGCCTGTAGAAAAAAACTCCCTGTTGCTGGTGTTTCTGTTTCAGTTTCTGTTTTCTGTTTTGTTGAACAAAATGTCAGCCTCGGCGAATTTCGCAATTTGAAAGCCACACAAATCACAAAACCAACAGGAGCTTCAGCGCAAGGACAAAAAATTAAACTAGCCCCTGGATTTATTACTCTATTTTCGTCCAAGGGATATGACTAATTGTGGAGTATTCAATGGGAGTTATTAGAAAATAATGGGCCTTTTGTTTGGAAAGTGCTTAGTGCTTTTGAAAGTGCTTAGGCCCTTTTCAATAAAGAGAATTGTTGTAACCGTTTTTTTTTTATAAAGTTAGATGTATAACTATGCAAACTAGCTCGAATATGTTTTAAACGAGTATTAGTACTAATCTTCTTCAACCAATTTCAAAACATTATACCATTTATAAATCAGCTTTCTTTGAGTTTAAAGAATATTTATATGAAATTGTGATCAAAAACTGGTCTCTCTCTAAAAGAGAAACTTTAGCAAAATAGTAAACTATTTTTCCTGAAGCCAATTTAGTGAAGCCCTCCATCAAACGATATGAAAAACAAACAAGCTGGCTTGCATCTGTTTCAATCTTTTTTTTTATCCTGGAACTGAATCCAAAAGCAAAAATATATGCTGGCAGAAGTTTTCGGTCAGAAGCTGAAACTGAAACCGAAACTGAAACTAAAACTGAAGTTGGAAGGACAAAAGAATCGAGAGACCTGGAAGCAAAACTACTCAATGGACTTATAAAAGTCCAAGAGTGACCCTTATGGAAAAATAAGAAAACAAATGATTGCCTAAAGGGCGTGAAAGGCTTTTCAAAAAATAATAATACTAAGAACTTTAAGGACCTCTGCTGCTGCTTTGCCATTTTCCTTTTGGACCAATTAAATATTGTATTTATCTTAATAACCTTTTTGTGTAATAAACTCCTTGTTGAGTTTTCCTTCCGGCGAATGTTGGGGCTATTATCCTGGCTTTCCTTAAGGGGGAAAAGTGGAATGGTGGGATAGTCCTGCCGCCTTTCCTAAGACACTATTTGCGGATTAAGTTTCCAAGTCGTTTTTCCTGCTCCTCGATTTGATTTTGTTGTGTGCTGCTTGTTGTGTGTTGTCTGTTGCTCATTAGCGCCTATTTTTTTGCCCCCCCCCCCCCCTGTTGGCCACGCCCCCTTCTCTCCTGAAGTGCCCTCCGTCTAAGGCTCAGCTTTCATCCTTTATATCCTGTTTTTTTTTTTTCTTCTCCCCAGCTTGCCTGGCAGCCGCACTTTGCAATTTGATTAATTCCAGCATCCTGAGGCCAGGACATTAAGCTGTATATCCTGCAAAGGAGCAAAGGATTGCACTCTAGGCAGAAACATCCACCATTTAGGAAATAAAGGACTCCCTCTTCCCCCCACATTTTCCCCCATTTTTTCGAGTGTAATCGATAGTTGAATGCTTCGCTACTTGAGCTGTCATCAAAAGCTGCTCAGTTTGTTGATTTCGATTTCTGATTCCTGATTCCTGACTCCCGATTTTTGGTTATTGTGCGTTTACGTATCTATATGTATGTACCGTTATCTGGGGAGGGGGGGGGTGGGGGGAGGAGAGTACGTTGTATATTCGTAGCTTCTAGACCGGATTTTTGATTGCGCTCTCCATGAGCAACAACATTTCCCCTTTGCGCGTTTATCAATTTCCGTCATCGACAGCAGCGATTGCAGGATAACAGGCTGCCAGGATAACTGGTTGGCAGGGCTAGTCCCCCACTACCTCCCTCCATCCATCCACTTGAGGGCTTTACTTGAGTTTCCATGGGTGTGCCCGCCAACCACCGCAAGGGGGTTGTCTTGCCATCCATATTTCCCTTGTACTTTGTTTGTCCTCCGTCTAGCTTTTCTTTATATTTTCCTACGAAGTTTTTTTTTTTTTTTTGTGTGCTTGTTTCAATATCTCAGAGCAGAAGTTGCCTTTACCATTTCCCATTGGCATTTCCGCCACACTAAAAAAAAGGGGGGGGGGTGTAGGGAAAGAGCCAATGCTGTGGCCACTATTAGCCCGAGTTTGGGCCCAGATCGATCCTGGGGGAGCTCTTAAAATGGTTTGCATGTTTTTGCCCGTGAACCCCGAAACCCCACTTTTGAGGGGGAGAACCCTTCCGAACACAGCCCCCTGCCCCTGGGCTTTGACTACGCCCCTGCCTGAGACAGGGCTCAGAGCCTTTTGTGTGCTCCTGACGCTTTATGCTTTATCCACTTGAACTCTTTCAGTTTTTTATCTATTAAATCATGATTGGCTACAATTTACACAACTCAGCCATGTCCTTCCCTCCTGCAGGCCTTCTCCATGCTTTCTACTTTCTTTTTTCTTTTTTATATTTTATTTTATTTTTTATACTTTTCTACTTTCTGTTTTGCTCTTGAAGTTGCAACTCCTTTGCCTGCCTTTGGACCTTTGCCCCGAAAGTGCTTCAGCTTGGATGGCAGCTCTTGGGCTAGGATCTTGGGCTTTTATTTTGGCCAACAGGGATTTGGCCTAAAGGAGTTGAAAATAAAAAGTAGTGGCCCAAAGGTAGCTATTACATTATAACATTTTTTAAGTGATTTTATTAATAGGATGATGGGGGGAAATTAGGGAAAAATAATAAAAAGTTCAATGTTGGAAGTAATGGGAACTGTTTCTCAGTTTAAGACAATTATTTTTAAAACATAGCTACTATCTTAAATCTAAGTTATGTCTCCAAGTCTCTTTATGCAGTATATATAACTATTTCACTTCTTAAAAAAAATCAGTTCGTATTTATTTTCTTATTCCGCAATTTGGACTGCTGCTCTTTTTTCGCATTTTGTCGCATTTTATTACATATTCAGTTTCAGTCAAGCGTTGTGCCCCCTCCTCCCTTCGCCACCATCCTTCTGCGTTATTCATATATCCTTTTATATATCCTGTATATATATATATGTATATAGTACATATATATATTGTCGGTTTTCGGTCTTCATTGAAATGCCAGTGTAAGGGGTTCCATTTCGTTGCTTTGATTGGTTTCGAGCATGTAGTTACCAAAAATTCCATTGCCTTCCAACCACTCACTCCATAGCCTCGTCCTTGGTCCTTTCGGTTCACCCATACTAACATACACACACTGATACACACGTGAAAATTGCAGCTGTTGGCAATTTCCATCATCGGAGACACCAGGATACTCGTTCTCGAACTCGCAGGATACATCAGTGGCTGAGACTGTCTGTCAATATTAAAGTGCCATTAGCCAGGGAAAGAGATTCAGGAAGAGACTGTTATGGCGAGTGGGGGGGTGGGAGGAGTTGGGGGTGAAAGGTGAGCAGGTGGGTGGCAGGTGGAGGCTGAAAATAAAAGCCTTTTTCTTCATAAGACATTATTATTATTATGTTTATTTAAAGATTTAATTTTTTATATTTCTCATTTAAAGTAAACATATTAACCTTAATTTATTTAATCAATTTAAATTATATTTTTAATATTTAACCCTTGATATAAATATTTATTTTGAAATTCATACTCCAATATATATTTAATAACTGGTTACGAAATCATATTGCAAATCGCATCTTGCGCTGTAAAATTTATTAAAGCGGAAATTATTCATTGCACGATCGAGTGGGTTTTATGATTGGCAATCCAGCCAGCGGCCACGCCCACGCCCAGCAAGCCCATATGCAACATACACTGCAAGAAAATAATACAAGAATTAATTATATGTCTGGAGAATAGGTAGTACAAGGAATAGGATTAGTATTATTGGATTAAGTTGAGTGAAGATTAGAAGCTTTTAGGATCTTCATTTTTAGCTTAAGCATAAATCTAATCAATAAATAATATTTTTCCCAGTGCCTTTGATTGATATATATATAGAAATATAAGGCACGTATGATTCTGCCATTGATGTGTCATAATTAGCCGTAACTCGACTCCATAAACAGCAAAAGGGGGGAAATGGACAGCCAGGCACTGGCTGGGAAAGGAGCAGCAGAAGGATAAGGATATCCGCACATACACACCAGAGAAAGAGAGTGAAGAAATTGCCGCATTACTCATACGCCCCATGTGATGCGAATGCAATTTGATTTTGATTTTATTCCATTTTATGCATATTAAATTGAACAATTTGCCAACAGCTTAACGGTGGCCCGCCAAAAGGACGAAAAATACGAAAAGGACGTTGGCAGCAAGGTCTCTGGGCATTATTTAACGGCCTTTCAGTTGTCAGTTTCCGTTTGCGGCAATTTTAATTAATAAAAATTGACATTTTGCCAGCCGGGCAGCAGAAATTCAATTGTGAAAAAAAACGTTGTGAGAAATAAAAACAGGAAAATAAAAAACTAAAGGATATACATGTCCTTTGGCCTGTCATAAATATTTAATATTTAGTGGCAGGCATTGTTCGCGGCCAAGCTTTACAGTTAAATCCATAATAATAATGCCAAATGACATGGCAAGGACACAAAGGATATATAGGCGTGGTGGGCGTGGTATGGGCTGGGCAATGAAATGAAACGGAATGGAATGAAATGGCATGGAATGAAACGTGAAAACAGGGAATTGTGGTTGGCATTATTAATTCATGATATTAAATGGTCCATGCCATTGCATTTTGTACTCACCACATCCCTCTCTTTTTCTATTACACTAGTCCCGTCTCTTTCTGCGGTCATCAGTTTCAATTAGACTAAGCACACACTCACATAGGCAAAGGATATATAGTCTGGCATCCAACCGCATATCGAATATATATACAAATCGCTGGTTAACCCCAATTCGCCCCTCGAACCTTTTCCCGCCATTTTTCCAACCATTTTCCCCGCCATTTTCGAATTGTAACGGGACGAAAATGTCCCGATCCGAAATCGGTTTAATGAAGTTTATTGAGTGGGCTCTGAAGGGGGGTGGCGGCTTCAGGGGGTCTCTGGAAAATGTTAATTTTAATTCGATTTACTCGTTCAGTCCTTGTTGCTCGTATTATCGATTTCTCTTGTTGGCCATTTATTTTTTGGCCGATATCCTGGCTTAATATGAGGCTTACACAGCCGTTGATGGATCACAGGGACTTACCATATATAATATTTTTTTTACATTTTTTTGGTTAACCTAATTGTCACGGCTATTAACTTAATTGCTTATGATTCAAGGATTTCTTGAAAAAAAATAACCTTAACCCTAAACCGTCGTAAGTCCCCGCTTAACCCTCTTAAATCTCCCCAAAAAGCCAAGTGATATAAATGAGCCGAAATTAACTGGTCACTGGCCAAAAGGGGGCGTGGCCAAAACGCCCTTCTGGGAAGTGCAATTTCCACAAAGAGTGGGAATGGAGTGGGGAAGCGGGTGCCTCGATATTAATGCAAAAGTTTAAGTGTTCCAAATGACGCTGATAATGGGGCCAGTGGAAAAGGACGAAAAAGGACGAACTGCTGGGGCTTAATATGTAATTTATAATTTTGATTACGCTGCTAGCGTTGACAGCGAAGTCAACGGCTCTGCCGGCGCCCGTGCACTTAATCCGCCGAGAAAAATGTGGGCGCCTTATTAATGCTCGCAATGTGGTGACCAAATGCAGTCCAGACACTCCAAGTTTACAGTGGCCTGGAGTGGGTAAAAATAGGTTAAATATATAAAATATTTAAATCAAAATTAGCTAATAACAGGGTGAATTTTTAAAATAAATAAACTAAAGAGAAAACCTTTAACTTTCATAAAAGCTTTATTCATATAATTTTAAATATTTTGGAATAATTTTGGTACGAATTTTTGAAAGTATCTTTTAGAAACTTTAGAAAATGTTTAAAAAGATGAAATATGCTAAATATATACTCAAACATTAATCTATTTTAGAATAAATAGAATATTTTAGAATAAATTCTAGTTTAGAATAAATTTTTAAGAAATAGACCCTAAGAAAAAGGCATTAAAACATAAATTAAAGCTTCATTAGTTCTTAATGTTTATTTTGAGAATAGACTTGGGCTTGATAAACAATATTACACATCTATAGACCTAACTTAGACTCACCCAAGCCTAAAATAATCTAAATTTTCATAAAAAGACTTTTATTTCATTTGAAAATAATGTCTTTATAAAAATATGTGCCATTTTTATGAGAAAAGAAGCCATAAACTTTCAACAGCCTAATAAGACATAAAAAAATAAACATAAAAACAGATATATAGAGAGAAAATAATAAACATCTACAAGGTTTTTAAGTAAACTTATTTTATATTTTAATTAAAGTCTAAAAAAAACGGTAAAAACTGAAGAACTAAAAAATTCCACCTTTCTGAAGCGTAAATTTTCCATTCAATTTATTTTATTTGCTTAGAAATTGTTTAAAGATGGTGAAATTTTGCAAGGGGCACTGTAACCCCTTGCCACACCTACACATGCCACCCGCCAGCCCCTAAAGTGTATCCATTAGAGGCGGTAGGGGGGCGTTGAAATTAATGGAGCGTAATTTATGAAAATTATACAATTGCCAGACTGGCCACGCCCACAATGCACAAACACACACTAACTGCAAACGCACACACAGAGCAGGGAGTCAAGTAGATGCAACATGGTGGGGCAAAGAAAGTGAGGAGAAAGTGGTGAAAGGAGTCAAGCAATTGGCAAAAATTTCATAAGGCGAAAAATGAGAAGTTGCTGGCATCTTCGCTGCTTACTTTGCCGAAAACTTTCTATATGAAGAAAGTTCAAGAAGACAGTGGCGTGGGTGGAGCAGGCGAGGCTATGGAAGGGATGGGGTGGTCCTAGGAGGGGGTGTGGCAGGAAGGGATTGGAATGCAGCAAGGGTGGTTGGCAAACATTTTATTAACAGACTTTGTCTATGAGCAGCTTAAAAACAAAAAAAAAATTAATTTAAATTACATATTTACCCACAAAACAATGGCTACAGGGGGGCGGGCGGGTGTTTGAGGGATGGCGAATTCTTTCTCTTACTTTCTTCTAGAAAAGGAGAAGCAATTGTTGTTTTTGCTTTTTTTATTATTGTTGTTTATCCTGCTGTTGTTTAACAAAGAAAAAAAACCTCAAATTATATACAAATTTACGATGTTTTGCTAAGCTTCCTCTTAATGTCTCTTTCCCTCTTCTATACCTCTCTCTTTCTTGTCTTTGCCTTTCCCCACTTAATATCTGTCTCTTTCTCTGCCTCTTTATCAGGTCCTGTGCCAAAATCCATAACAATAACAACAGCAACAACATGTGGCAAGCAAAATTTATGCCAAATAAATAAAAACCCCCAACAGCATTAAAATTTTTTTAATAAAATCTGGAAAAGTAAAAAAAAACGAATATGAAATGCGGTTTTAAAAAAAGGTGTTAAAATACAGAGATAGCAGGGGAATTTATATTATTTCTTAATAATAGGAATATTATTATATACATACAAGGAAAGTTAAAGAACTTTGCTTGGTTTTTTCTAGGAGAGTTAATATGATTTTTATTTTAATTTATATCTCAACTCTAAAAAAATATCTAAAAATACAGCCCATTATTCCTATAGATAATATTATATGTGCCCAGTTTTTAAGATTATTATCCCTAAGAGGAGTGGGTGTTTTTGGGGGGCAAACTCCAAAGCCAAAAAAAAGTTTTTGTAGCGGAAACACGGCAATGTTTTACATGCACGCGCATAACGAGCGCACCCAGGGGGGTTTGGAGTTGGCCAGGATATCCAGGGCGGTGGAAGCTGGTGGAGGCAAAGGAAAAGCCAAAAGCAGGAGGAAGGAGAGCTGGCTAGCCAGCTGCGTTGGCGGCACAAAAAAAAAATAAGCGTCGAAAGATGAACACGCTTTGGCGGCAAAGTCATGTCACTTGGGCGGGGAGAAGCCCCAACCAGCCTTTAGCTTTCACCCACTTTCACTCACTCACCCAAGCCCCTCATGCCACCATTTTCCCTTGTAACATTTTCCTGGAAGGATACCAGAAGCCGCCACAAAGTATGCAATGGAAAACATCGTTTACGCACCTATTAGTTGCTGTCACTGTGTAAGTGCCCCTACCACTCTTTATGTGTCTGTGTGCGTGACGTTGAGGGTGTGGGGTGTATAGAGAGTGTGTGGCTGCTAATTAGGATTTTACAAACACATAACTGTGCATATATCCTTACACATACACATATGTACATATGCATTAAAAATATTAGCTCAAAGGGAAATATTTCCTCTTTGCTACTAAAGGATGCTAGTATTATTTTTAATTAAAAATAAATAGTAAAATTTGAAATTAAAAATAAAATGAAACTCTTTTTAAACATTAATTTAATTAAGTATAAATCAAAGAGATTTCATTATTTTTAATATTTTGCATACATTTAAAAAACCTCTTTTTGCAAAAGTCTCTCGAATATCATTTATGGTAAGAATTTTAGGCTTTAACAATTTTCCTATCTAGCCGATATTATCATCTTGACCTAGCCTGTATCTCAGCCAAAGTTTACCATTGTTTTTGCCATTTTTTCCCCGCTCTAGAAATTTTTTGCCAGAGCTCTACAGAAACCGCACGAACAATAACAAAATACACAACTTTATGACTATTATTTTCCCGAATCTAAAACAACCGACAAGGAGAATAGCCAAACAGGTGTATAGCCAGGGGCTAGAATGGAGGCTATGGGTTGCTTTATACCCAGTGGGCCGCCGCTAGCCGTGTGTCAGTTAATTAGCTCATAAAATATGCACAATGGCGAACAATTCGCACCTTTAGACCCCAACGAGCTTCGAAAGCCAGAAAGCATACAAAATTGCGGAAACCAAAAGGGGGGAATGGAAAGGGTTTCAAGGGAGATTAAGGGAGTAGATGCCAAAAGGGGGGTGCTAGGAGTCCAAGCCAAATGAAATAATTGAGTGCCAAAGCAACTACAAAAGGATCTTCTAGGAGAAGTTATTTTTCGGGTATTAGTATTAGGGAATTGGTAATGAGGGCTATTTTTTTGAGTATTATATTATAATGGTCACACCATTAAATCAGCGTGATGGAAACTTGGTCACACTGTTTCTAGTTAGCTGAACTTTGCAACTAATTGTTGTGGTTTGCAAACTAATATATATAAAAGGATTAATTAGTTGATTATTTATAAAAAATGCTTAAATTAATAATTAACTCTATTATTTGGTATTATTATGTTCGCAATAAAGCCCTCTCATCAAAAAGTAAAGAAAACAAAAGGTTTTCACACAAAAAATGGTGTTCATGTTGCTCCTTCTGTTGCTGTTGCTCCTGTTCGTGTTGCTCCTTGTCATGTCGCTCCTGTTGCTGTTGCTGATGTTCCCCATGTTGCTCGTGTTGCCCGTGTTGCTCTGGTTGTTGCTTATGGTCATGTATGCCAGATGAGCGTTTGTGAAGTTTATGAACTTTGTAATTACACACTTTATTAATTTATGCGCTGCGGGGCGCGAAACGCACACGAAACTTCTCCAGCCAAAGAATGGCAAACAAAGTGGAAAAAGGAGTCAAGGGAGAACGCAGAAGAACGCAGGGCGTGGCAGGAAGGACCCAAAAAACAGAACGTGTTAATGCTTTATGAACCAAAGAATGAGACACCAAAACGACGAATAAAATAAAAAATCCCTCATCAAGTTCTGACTTTTTTTTGCTGCTTGACTTTTTAACCTTTCTCCTTAATTTGCTTCACTTTTTGGGCCAAAAAAAAAGGGTTAAGAAGTAACAATATTAGTGGCTTTTGGGGCTGAAATTTTAATTCAAGAACGTGACTTACCAATTGGAATAGAAAAGGTGGCCCAAACGGTGTAAGCCAAAGTTATCCATAAATTCCGGGAATTCCAGCGAAAACTTTCACTTTGGATGTCGAATCGAAGATTCTGTCAGCATTCGTGAATCATAAAGGCAACTTCAAATCCGTTTTGAGTTCTTGCTTTCTAAGAATTGCACTGGCTATTAGAGACTCTTGAGTTCTGGAAGTTTTTTCCCAATTTTTCACTAGTTTTCCTTCAGTTTTCCCCCCTCTTTCGACTTCTTTGTGTATTTAATTCCCCTGCATAAGTCATAAGCCAAAATGGTCGAAAGGTGACCCATGACAAAATGCCAAATGACCAAAGACCATACAGGCACAAAAAAAAAAGGAAACACACACACACATGAACTTTTGGTAAAAATCCGTAACTGACATTACTCATACGCCGCGTGTGCCGACCAGAAGCGACTGCGAATTTTGTCCATCATGGCTGGTTTTTTGGCAGCTTTGAGCTTTAATTAAATTGTAAATATTTTATTCCGCTACGATACGCCTGGCTGCCAAAATCATATTCATATCCATTTGAATTTGCGAATTATAATTTGTTGCAAGCTCTCGAAATTCAATTTAACGGCATTAGAAATGGAAAATGGAAGAAAATTTATGCGGTAAATTGCATTTTAGATCCGAAATTGTAAATGATGACCTTTGGTGACCTCTTGGGTAAAGTTTTGTAAACTAGAAAGGGTATCTCTTTCTTGGCCACATGTTTTCCATTTGTGTTCTAGGAATGTCGCCTGTCGGCTGTCTCCCAATCCCAATCCCACTCCCTCCCGCTGTCTCTGTCTCTGTCTCGCATTCGATCTGGGTAATTGAGTCCGTTTATGGGGATCCCGTGGCATTCGCATCCTTAACCGACCGCCTGTCACTCAATCGCTGTCGATGTTTCGTGGCAAACAGAAATTTAAATGCGTCAGCAAACGGCAAACAAAAAGGGAATAAAGGCGAAAGAGAGGCAAATAAGAGAGGCGGCACTGATGCACCGTTATAAGTCAATGGCACACTGACATGTCAAACAACAAAAGTGACAAAATAAATTAAATTGACTGGCTTGTCTGTCCTCTATCCGTCTCGCTCTCTATTGTCTAAGTGTGTGCGTGCCTGCGGTGGCAGAGGCTGCGCTTTTCCATAGTTTTTCCTTATGTCTTTACTATTTTGTTTTTGTTTTTCCTCCACACGCACACACACACACGGAAAAAACTTGGCCAAGGAATACTCACACAATGGAACGAGACAATTGAGCGTGTGATATGGAAAAGGGGGGGTGGGGCGGAAGGCGTGGGGATCACAGAATGATGAAGACATCAGCATAGTCGAACGTCAGGACTCAGGCAACTCAAGCGTCACGTACTCGCCTGTCAGTGGCACGACCCGTTTGACTTCCAGTTCGAGTTCGACTTTGAGTTCTACTTCCACATCCACTTGAACTTCTCCTGCCACATTTCAACTTTGAACCCCTAGCTGACCATCGAATTAAAGCCCTATCCGAGGATCTCCTGAAATTAATTTCAAACTCATCCTTGGCGGCATAACCAGAGACAGAGAAAGAGACAGAAAGATGATCAGTGTTACCAAATTCGCTGTTGTTGTATGCCTTGAGGCAAACAATTTGCAATTGTGTCTGTTTTTCCGTTACTTTACTTTGACTTCCTGCAGGAGCAAGCAACAGAGAGGAAGCTAACGAAATGGGAGCAGGAGCTGAATGATTTTGCATGAAAAGGACTGCAGACGTGGCTCCTTAGCCCCCAGTGTGGTGCTTTTTGTTATTCCTTCTATTTTGTATTTGTTGTTGTTGTTGTTGTCACAGCATGCTAGCGAGGTAGATGTGTAGCTAGGGAGAGAGAGAGGTCCTTTCACGTTGTTACTTTAGTGCGTCTTTGCTCCTGACAACTGACATCGAGTGGCTTCATGCGTTTGTTGTTGCTCAGTGTATGTAACTCCATTCTCCTTCATTTCTCCCTTATGCTCTCCGCTAGCCTAACTGCAAGCCACGGCTCTCACCTTTACACTCTCCTTTCCCCCTTCCCACTGCCTTTCTCCCTCTAACACATATTGTTGTTATTGTCACACGACAAAAGCTGACGCGTCATCATTATCAATTGTCTTGCTGTGTGGCTTTGTTGCTGTCCTTGTTTGGCTGTCTCTTGCCTTTTCTAGTTTCCTATTTTTGTTTCTTTTTACAATCAAGTTCAGACATGTCAGAGTGTACCGTTATATATTCTTCACATACTAAATATACTAAATAATATCTTTCTAGCGTTTTGTAGGTTATAACATTTTGAAACTGCTTTCCTTCGTCTTTTCTTCAGTATTTTGTCGCAGAGTCCTGGCAGGTAAATTGTTGATTAATTTTGCCCAGACTTTCGGAGCTACAACTACAAATATTTGAGTTTTTTGCCAAGCAAATAGACCGATGAGAAACTTTTATATTAATGAATTGTTTGCCCATCCAAAACAGTAATTAAAATTAAAATCATTTTTTAAGCGACTATCAAATGTTTAATCTGCTTAAATTTATGGCCCAGAATTTACACTTATTTTGGCTTTAATCTAAGAGGAATTTCGGTTAATACAACTGGAATAAATTAGATATTTTTTTGGTATTTTTGGAAATCCCAACCACCCAGCCCAGCTATGTATAATTTTTGTGGACTTGAGAGGAAAGCAAACTCGACCATTCTGTTGAAACTTCATTTTCACCTAATGCAGTGGCAGTCCTCAGTCCTTCGGTCCTGGTCCTGTTCTTCATTATAATTTCAAGAACTAACCCCCCGACTATCCCTCTCACTGGGCCATCACTTTTAGCCAGCACTGTTTATTTTGCTTTTGCTTGGCATTTGCAGAACTTCAAGCTGAACGCCTCGCTGGCATTGTCATTGCCAGGGATTTCTCACTGTCCCAGGATGAATCTATGTATGTGTGTTTGTGTACAATGCAGATCAAAATAATAGGTAATACTTGTAATTATTTGTTGGATTAGTGGAAGGATATCTATAAAATGCTCTACTCGAAGCACAAGAGTATGCTATCTTTATTACCTTCTCTCTCTCCCTCTCAGATACTCTAAGCTTCCTTCATGTCTTACTCTCTTATGCATGCACATTGTACTCTTATTTACTCTCACTGAAGATCATCAGGGACTCTTAAGCTTTGCGCCATAAAGAGAAACGAAGTCGAGGAAAAGTAGCGGAAAAGGATATTTTCTCCTTTGGAGAGTTTCTTCCTTAAAGTTTGTATTATCAGCTTTATTATCACATCAGCCCTATTTATTTAACCCCAGGTGTCCTTATTCTATTTCTCTGTCTCCTGACAGTGTATGAGTGTGTCTAGCTAACTGACAACAGCAACAACAGACAACAGACAACAACAACAACAACACTTGTTCCCATCATTTGTGGGTATATACATGTATATATGTGTGTGGGTTTGTACTGCACATTTATTTGCTCTGTGTCAGTTTCGGTTACGTAAGTAAATTAATTAATTTTCAATTGCTTTAAATAAACAAACAGCTTGCCAAAAGCAAACAACTTTGAGCAACAGCAACACCAAGAACAACAAAACCAAGAGCGATGGCAAAAAAGCACCAGCAAGGACATCATCAAACATAATGAACAAGATTCGTTTTGTTTGAGAAGAAGCGAACTGAAGGGGATGGTGGGGAAAAGGACTAAAGAGGGGCGGGGGAATTGGTCAGCTGGAGATTACGAAGGCGATAAGGATTGCAATTACGAAAAGGCACAGTGATAATCAGCAAAATGCAGCTCGAAAAATTAATTAACACTTGCAGTAACTTACAAGAGAGTTGATTTTAGAGTGCACCAGGATAACCACTGTTTAAGTGACGATTAATTGAAAAAAAACTTAATCTTGGCGTCAGAAACTCCAGCAGCAGCAGAGTTTGAGCCATGTGAAAGTTGAGCCATGTTGTGCCAGTACAGTAAACACTCAAAGCAGCGAAAGTTTCAAAGCAAACAAGAAAAATGATTCCCACTTGTTCGCCATCTTGTTTGGCTTTGTGCTGCGAACTTTTGTTCGATTCGTTATCGTTTTTTGGTTTTCGTTTTCGATTGAGATTTTGATTTGGCTTTTGGCGGAAGTTTAAAGTGGCCAGAAACTTTTTTTTGGTCGGCCATCGATGGCCAAATGCTGATGACGATGATGATGATGATGGGCCATCCAAAGGATAACTGCCTCCCTGACGAGGGATTCCTTTGAGTGCCATGAGTATTTATGGACCCCAAGTCGGGTTCAATTGAGCTCGATTGATACTTGAGGCCGCCGGTTTCTATTCTTCGTCTTTTGTTTTCGGTTCTCTGTGTTTGTTTGTTTTTTGGGCGGCATCTTTGAGCGGCAAGTCCACCACGGAATCCACCTACCACTCCCCACGGCCCCAAAAGCACTCTTCACCACACTCGTACGCAACGTGGCCGAAATTCGAACGAAAATTGTGTTTAATTAGCCAATAAACCGTAAATCGTTCGTTGATTCCTTAAGAAAAGCTCCCTTCGGCGGAAAGCTTTTCACCAACGAAGAGTGAGGGCGCAGGCGCTCTCCTCCCTAGGACTCTCTTAACTTCTCTTTCGACATCCCAGCAAGAAGGAAACCATCAACCATCAACCAAAAAAAAAAACAAAAAACCCCACCAAACCAAGACAAGTCAAGCTGTTTTCCATTTTAATGGCGGCTCCTTTGCCTTTTGTTTGTCGCAATTGTCTTGCAGCGACAATCGTGGCGGCAGGAGGGGGAGGCGGGCGTAGCCAACAGGGGGCGTAAGGACTCTGGGAGCGGCTAAATTGCAAGTGGGTCAGTGGGCCAACAACGAGCAACAACGCTGACTGGGCCAGCAATCAACAAAAAACAGTCAACACGCAGTGCAATTGCAGGGAAGACTTCCTGCAGTGCTGACGTCATTATTACGATTGCAATACGCTCCCCAAGATGCCGTTACGGAACAGCCTCCCTCTGGTAACGGTAAATTGCAAGTGCTGAACAGTCAACGGTAAATGGTGAATGGCCAGCGCAGGCGTGACGCCATCAAAGGATAACTAGGGGAAAACCCCAAGCTACTTCACTACGAAAAAATTTTTAAAACTTTTCAATATTTGCAATATTTTCCAAAACTTGTCTTAGATATATTGACTTGTATTTACCTCAGGCAATAGATCTATCAATCTCTTAAATGTATAGCTTTTAGATACCATCTAAAAGGCAAAGATATAGCCACCGCAATGGATCATATATCCCAAGAAAAATTCGGAAAAAAATCTATCAACAGTTTATTTTCTATATTTTGATGCAGAATTACGGAATCGAGCTACGAATCTTTTAAGGTACCCCGCTTATAAATCGGATAAGTATTTACCGAGGTATAGCTTCCCCAAGATGTCCAGTATCCAAAAATCAGGATTTTGGCATTTTTGAAGGGGACCCACTCGAAAAATTTGAAAAAAATTGAACGAAAATTTTGTTCTTATGTTTTGATGCAGAGAATCAAAATTTGTGGAGAATCATTCTACAATCTTTTTAAGGTATCCCGCTTAAGAATCGGACAGGTATTGAATGAGATTTAGCTTCTCCAAAAGTTCAAATATCCAAAAATCCGGATTTTGGCATTTTTGAAGGGGACCCCCTAGAAAAAATTTGAAAAAAATGGATCGAAAATTTTGTTCTCATATTTTGATGCAGATTTGTGGAGAATCAATCTAAATCTAATCAATCTAATCTTTTAAGGTACTCCGCTTAAGAATCCGATGAGTATTGGCCAAGATATAACTTCCCCAATAGGTCAAAAATCCAAAAATCCGGGTTTCGCCATTTTTGAAGTGGACCCCCTGGATAAATTAGAAAGAATTTATCGATGAAGAACTTGTCGGGTTTTGATGAAAATTTAGAAAGGATGAATATGTGAATTTTTTTTAAGGTACAGCGCTTGAGAGTGGGACATGTTTTGACCAAGTTCTAGACCTCCCAAGGGTTCGTAAGCTTTTCAGACTTCCGGCCCAAGTTTTTAGTCGCTCGAGAGGAAGCGAGTTGCTGTTGCAAGTTGCAGTGTTGTTCCACTTTTCGCACTCAGTGTGCACACTAGACCATTTTCCAGACCCACTGGCCCCGCTGGCTCCCGACGCCCCAGCGCCTCAGCGCCTCCCCTGCCGTCAGAGCCAGACAAGGACATCAAGTTGTCCTGTCGCGGCCAGCAACAATTTTTTTAAAAGTTACGTCTGCAATTTTGCTCTTGTGTTTTGTTTTTTGTTAGTTTCCCATTGTTTTTTGTTGCTTTTTGTAGTTTTTTTTTTTTTTTGTTTTTGTTTTTTGTTTTTCGGAGTTTGTTGTTGTTGTTGCATGCAGAGCGACAAACTTTGTTTTGTTATTGTTGCCGCCTGGTTGTTGTTTTTGTTTTGTATTTTGTATTTTGTTCGCTGCTTGTTTTTATTGTTGATGGCATAATAAGAGTGCAGATTTTTTTATTATTCGGTTAAAATTGCTCGCAGTTTTGCGGCCAATGCTCTGCCACTGCCAGAAGCTAAAAATAAAAGTTAAAAAAAATAATAAAAAATAAAGTGAAGGCAGGAACGAAGGAAGAATTCCCTGAAGGAGTCTGCATAAAATGCAAAATAAAATGATGTCGGCTAACCGCAGCAGAGAATGGAAAAACTAAGGAAAACCTCCAACTCGGGCGGAACGATTAAAGCCAAGTTTCAAGCTGGCTAAGGCCCCAGAGACAGATGGTTAAGTGGGAAAAAAGTTATTCTGAAAACTTGTTTATAAATTAGCATAACAAATAGCAAGGGCTTGAAGGATTAAATAAATTTTGGAGCAGGATTATAGGAATATAATTAATTATTTATATGATACACTAATAGAGCTAATAATAGAGAGAGACGGTCCCCCATTTCGACCCCAAGATCCTGTCAAATACAGGCACTTGGCCAATGTCCTGGCTAATTTCGGTTTCTATGGATAATCCGGGGGCCAGAGGGCAAATCAAATGTCTCCATTCGACGGCGGCCATTAACGCAATTAAGAAGCCCAAAAAAGCAGGCAACGTTTCGTGAACTAGGGAACGGGGTCAAAGGTTGCTTAGTGGCCCGCATGCATGTCGCTGGAACTTAACAACATTGTACAACTTTTATGAGCATTATTAAAAATTAATCAACAATTTATATTTTATTTGCCAGGGAACAAGGGCCGCAGGACGAGTGGTGTGGGATGTGCGATGTGGGATGAGGGAGGTTAATGGGTAGTTATTCAGCTGTTCTTCAAAAAAGTTCCCATGCCAACATGCCACACAGGCCGAGGGGTAACGGAGAGGGGTCATGACCCAAAGCGACCGCACTTCAAACAACAACAACAACAACAACAAACAAACTGAAACCGAAACTGAAACTGATGTAGACATTCACTGAAAATTACGTAAATTAAATTTGTTTTTATGGCAGGCAGACGCTTAAATGTATAGCCCCTCTACAGCCCCCAAACCAGCCAGGCCCAAACCCCTAGAAAGTACACATACACACACACACGACCAAACATACACGACACTTACGCACTATGGGCTTAATAAGCACAAGAAACAGGGGCTTAGACAAAAGGGGCTTAGTATTTTAGAATTAACATTATAAAACAATATTTGTATATAATAATAATAATAATTTTTATAGATTTTTATTTAATTTCAAAAGATAATATTATATCTAATAACATCTAGTAATATATTTATATAGGGCGCTGCTGAATAATGTTTGGTTGAAATCCCAGACTTATAATTAAGGTCTAAAATATATAAAAAAAAAGCCAAAAATGCATAGAATTTTAAGAATTTCTTTTATTAACTATATCCCCTTTATTTAAGCTCTCCTCCGTCCATGTCCCACACCCATAACACCCACATGTGAAGCCCCTGAAAAAGTTGAAATGAACAGGAAGAAAAAAAAATAAATACTGAAGGGAGCGGAAAACTGGGCAGAACCAAAAAACCGGACCAAAGGCAGCCTTGAGCCTTTAGAGGGGGACTACTACTACTACTACGGCCACCAAGAGGGGGGAGGCAGGTTTTCGAGCAGTGACTGAGCAAAGGAATGTGTAATAAGGACGAAGAACGAAGGAGGCGCCAGACCCTGTGGGTCATGCCCAGGCACTTTTCGGAGCCCTGTTCATAATGAGAAGGCAAACTGCAAAACTGCTATAAAGGGAGAAGGGAATGTCCTGCAAAGAGAGGGAGGCATGCGAGGGAAGGTAGGGGGTAGTGTAGTAAAGGTCCTTTTGCTCAGTGGCTTCATCAATTTCCACTTTCGGTATTTTACGGTCAGCATGGCCAGAACCAGAAAGTGCACAGGAGTAAGAAACCGAGAAACCAAGAAACTGCAACGAATTCTCAAAAGGCGAAGGTAGGTAGGCGAACAGGTAAATATTTTGGCTATTTCTTGTTTATATTTTCCCTGATTTTTAATACAAGACGTAAGGAATTTAAGGTACAGCAGTAGCTTTTGGCCTAGACTGGCAGCCGTTCAAAAGAACTTCATTTGAAGTATACAGTAATTTTTAAAAATATTTTAAGCTTTAAAGAAAATTATTATATTTAATATCCGAAGTATATATATTGTTTATCATTTAAAACACATAAAGAAACTCCACTCATCTTTCAGGCTTATTTAAACGTAATCTCAGCTTTTGTATTTATTTTAAATATGTATTTCCTCAGGACATTTTCCACCCTTTTTTTTTGGTGGCCATTACACAAGTTGACCCTTCTGGCTTTGGCCGTAATAATCCTGGCCAAAAAGGTCATAAATTTATCATGAATTACTTAATTTGTTTACTCTTAAGCTGAAACGTTTTAACAATTGAAATGTATACGTAAATATTTTCAACTTTCGGCGAAAAATAAGATTTAACCAGCACCTGTGACTTCTTCGCAGCTTTATCCTTTTCAGTGTCCTTTTTCGCTTTAAAAAAAAAAACACGTAGAAGCACTTTAAAGGGGGCGTGGCCATAGAACAGTTTCAGTTGGAAACTCAAATTGAAGGCCCCTCGTAACTTTCAATGTCGTGGGGCACACAAAAAAAAAGTTTCATTTACAAGCGACAGCAACAACACTGACAATGCCCGGCGCAAATATCAATGATATGTTTGTTAAAAAACACGACAAGGACAACAAGGACCTTCGAACCAAACAGCCGCCGCCATGGAATAAAGTCTGAACATTTTTTTCGGGCGGGGTGCGGGCTCTTCTTTTTTTTTCTGGCTTACTTTTATTTTTTAGGTCATGTACTTGGCCCTTTTTTCGCTTTTGGCCAAGAGGAAGGGGCAAAACGGGGGAGGAGTGGGGCACGAATCCTTTAGGGCGAAACTTCTTGTTCGGGTATACTTTTCCGGTTTTCCAGTTTAAATCCAAAAAAGAAGGGAAAATAAACCAAAACAAGGGCAGCCAATAATTGTAAATTAAAATTGAAATGAATGAAAAGCAAATGGAAAATGGGGTTGGAAAATTCCGAGGGGGATGGAAAAGAAGGGGGGGTAGGCGATAGTAGCAGACACAAAAGCGAATTAGAAACATTTTTACCGTTAGGCTGGTAAAGAGATATTTTGGAAAAGCGAGGAAATACAGTGGGTTTTTTAAGTAAAGTTTGTAAATTAATTAATAAATCGTAAAAATAGAGATTCGTTTTATAAAATGGTATAACAAATATGTATGAGAATAAAATAAGATAAATAAATTACTAAAAATTATATTATTATACTAAAAATCATTTTAAAACTCTATATAAGAACCTACATCTTGTTTTAGCTCGTTCTATTTCAAGATCTAGTTAAATTTAAACCATTACAAACATTAAAGGACCTTGAACCTTCCATTGTCCTTTTTGTATATCCAACCATCTAGATGCCCATCCCTTTGTCCTTGTGTCCGTTTGTCCGCCCATCTGAGTCCATCTGCGCTTCCGAATGTCCAGAATGGCGGCTTGGATGCGGGCATTATGCGTAGACACAATGCATTAGTTAAATGTAACAAAAGCGGCCACAGAGAGCCTCCTTTTCAGAATCAGAGGCAGAGGCAGTGGCATCGGGCAGAGAATTAGGCACAGCCGAGCATTGGCCATTAGCAATTGAGAACAGGACCAAGGGCAGGAGCAAGGCATTAAGTATACGCACAGTGGTGCAGTCAAGGCAATGAGATGGAAGCTAGAATAATAGTTATATGCCTAAAAGAATAATTAAATCGTTAAGAAGGTTTTATATTTTACTAAAATAAAGACAAAGCTTGAATACATAATGTATATTTTCTTTGAAATATGTATATATTACGCATACGCACTGTAGCACAAAAAGGAGCTAAGAAAATAGACGTTTATTGTTAATTTATGACAGAATCATATAAAATCAAAGAATAGACCAGCTTACATGAAGTATACATAACATGGAACACCATGGCGTATACTTAATATGAGCATACATTACGCATACGCACAGTAGTACAACTAAAATGCCAAGAAATCTTTTTAAAGGCATTATTAACTAATTTATAGTTTAAATATGGTAATATAAGTAATTTAGAACTAAACGGAATATCAAGTATACGCCCTGTAGCACAAAACTAAATTCACAAACGCCAACCCACTGTTTCCAAATAATAGGTCCTGTTTATGGTGGGGGGTCATCAGGGGGTTAACTACAAATGACAATTCCCACAAAACCTCCCTACCCCCTGTCGCCCCTGAATGGCGAAATTTTCGACACCGGAAATGCGGCTGCGAGCGTAATTTGGGGAAAAAGTGCCTGTCCAGGAATATCCGGAAAAATGGCGTAAATGAGAGCCTAGAGAGACACCGTCTCTCGTTAACCAAATTTGTAAACGATTCAGACTTCACAATCAATTATCATTCCGTGTTTGATGATGGCGTATGCTACCTTCGGTACACACCCAGACCCCTCTTGATTTTCCGTTCCATTTAAGGGAAATAGTCCTGGCCCGCTTCGCTTAACCCTTCCTCGTCCTCGTGCCATTGTCAAGTTGATCAATTTCGATTTGATTTCCTAGTGTGAAATTCGACACGCGATTGGTTTCGTTTCGATTCCGATTCGATTCGATTGGAGTCGATGCGTGACAAATTCCCAGCCCCTTCCCCCGGCCACGCCCATCCGGAGTACTGCCCGTAGGCGGCATAAATCAATTAGCATTAAGACCGAGCCAAAAAAAAAATGGAGGAGAAAATGCGCCGAAATCTGTACAGACCATTGCCCAAAGGGCAAACACTTCACTTATTGTTATCCAGGCACATAAATAAAGTGCCGGCAGAACAAAGAATAAAAGAGGAGAAAGTGCGGGAGAAAGTTGGGAGGAGAAAGGGCGAAAAAAACGAGAAGAAGAATGTGAATAAATACAAATAAACCACCCCAAAAGGCACTTAATTGTATCAATTTAAGCAGTTAAAAGCCTCAGCAACGACACCAACAACGGACAACGGACAGCGGACACGCGGACTGGTGGACTGACGGACACACGGACACGCGGACAAGGAACAATTAAAGCGAACAACAATCAGATGCCAAAAAGGAAAACAGAAAAAAAAAAAACAGCAAGCGAATAATAAAAAATATAAAAAGCAGAGACCGTAAGTTATTTAAATGCTCCATCAATATGCAGGAAAAACTGTAAGGATCCCCCTTGGCGAGAAAAACATTTACAATTTAATTAGGCAAACTTAAATAGCCAATCAAAATAAAGTAATTGCCCGAGAAAATGACGGCCTTAAAGCTTTCAGGTGAGAAAATGGCCAGAGAATAGCGCCAGAGGGTGGCGGTGGTGGGTGGTGTCTGCACTTGAAAATTCGCAATTATCCTCTTTATGGGCAAATGAAATTTTCGAGAGAAATGTGTGCGAGGCAAAGTCCATCAGGACAAAGGCTGCATCATGTGGCAAGCAATTATGCCACGGCCTAGAAGTCAGATATCTGTCTAGAGGCAGGTGCCAAAAATCCATGTCCTGTAATTTGGAAAATGTTTAGCCAAGTGGCTTAGAAGGATTTTAAATGCTCTACAAAAATGGTTTATAATATTTAATATTTTAAATAGAAACTTATAAGCTTTAATATTAAAACTAACTACTTTTTTTATAAAATAAAATATAATAAAAATTATTTTATATAATTTTTTATTAATTCCTCAAAGTAAGCTTTAAAAATATTAATTTTCTTAAATATTTATTTTGAAATTACTTTACACCTTAGAAACTTTACATGAAAAAGGTTAGGCCGGCAGACTTGTGGCAGCCACGCCTACACTGGGACCGCCTCTCTATTGGCCACCGCCCCTCCACTTTCCCCCTTCTCTTTCGACAACCTTTGTTGCATCGTAATGCAGTGGCATAAACCCCAAAACACACACACTTTCAGGTGCAAAGTAGCGACATTTATGCGTGTGTGCGTGCCGTTGAAAGCCTGCTGGTGGTGCCACGCCCATGCCACATAACCCACGCAACGCCCACCATTTCGGTTCGAATAAAAAGCAATCAGCTCACTTGTTGTTGTAGTTTTTGCCATATTTGTTGCCTTTATTTCTTTATTTTTAGCCATTTTCAACGTTGTTGATTCTCTTCGAACATTTGAGTGCTGCTGGCAATTTTGAAGGCGTGCCACGCCCACCCACGCACAAGGACACACAGGAAGAAGGAGTTTTTTTTTTTATTGAAAATACTGTTAATTCTCAATAAAATTTATGAAAGAACAGGGATAATAGTTTGGTAAATTATTCTTAAACAGAAATTTAATTATGATTATTAAATTTTGTATATTTTCTTGTTTAAATATATGTAGTTTATTCCCATTTATTTTACCTTTGAGCACTCTTTAACCCATTTAAGACCTCTGCCCACTTTTAACCCATCATTGCCCACTTTTAACCCATCACTGCCCACTGTTAACCCATCACCAGAGGCGTTTTTTTGACAGGCATGCGAAAACACTTTTCTATAAATTAGTCACCAACAGAAAGAACAAAATCGTTTGAAAATTAAAGTGTAAGCAAGAAGACAAATAAAGAGAGATGGATAAAAAAAGACAGAGGTAGGTATAGTGAGTGAGAGGGCCATATCTCTGGCAATTTATGGAAATCAAAGTTTAAATAAAATTTCAGTAAAAAAGAGGAATAACAAGTTCCACAGCAAATGAGGCTTAAAAACACACAGAAAGAAATTGTGGATGAAAGTGATAACGAATTGTTACAAAAATATAAAAATAAATATTTAATATATTTATACTGTTTTTTTAATATTTTGTTTTATTTAAAACTATTTTAAATGTAAAAAAATACTTAAGAGATGAAAAAAACACTAAAAGAAGTTATAAAGAACTTTGTCTATGGTGTGAGGTTATTTAAAATTCTAATATACATACTTTATAATATTAAATTTTTAAATTTGTGTATGTTTTTAAGCCATTTTTTAAGCCAACCAAACCGCATTCTTTTGGCGACCTCTAACCAGGAAATTATTAACAACAGAGGGCGTGCCAATAAACTTGGCTTAAATTTTATGGCAGCTTTCAGGCCAAGCTTTTTTTGGAAAAGAAAAGAAGCTAAAAAAAATATTGAAAAAGAGGGCGCTATCAAAAATATGTAAATAGAATTATAAAATAAATATTACTAAAAATTGTATAAGCACGATAAAAATTGTAAGAAAATTTCTTAACCAAAAAATAGACATAAACTAGACTAGACCAGAAACTAAAAGCCCAAGAGGGGTATGTATTAAAGGCATTTATTTAAGCCAAAAAAAAACTCCTCAAAATCCCCACCATTAATTTCTCTTTAATTTTTAATTAACAAATCAATTATTTATTCGCCAGCATTTGTTGCTTTCTCTTATTGTTGTTGTTTGTTGTCTGTCGGCCCAGTGAATGGTGTGAACAAGTGCCAATGGGCGTGGCCGTAGGGGGCATCCGCCCCCTCCTTCTTGCCCCTTGTTTTTGGCCGGCATCAGTAGCTGAAACAACAGGCGGCGATTATTGTTTATTAGAATAACAATGACCCAAAGCTGACACACGTTTATTAATGGCCTGAGAGGCTAAAATCGCAGCACACAGCACACGATGTTGGCCATAACGATGTGGCTCTGGTGCTGGCGCTTTTGGCCAGGTTCATTCACTTGGCTGACTTTAATTGCCGCCGGCCGGTGGATGGTAGATGGTGGAATCCTTCGGTGCATCCAGTACGACTGCCTTCACCGATACCTTTACTTATTATTTAATTAATGCAGTCATTGGTTTTTAATGATTTTATTAGCAATTAATTGTGGCCCGAGGTGCTTAAGGGATCAAAATATCCAAATAAATCATTTAAAGCCAGTATAAACAAGCTGAACATAAAGTAGAATATTTAATCCGCATTCCTGGCTAAATCAAAATCGTTCATTGACAAGAATCTGATTGAAATCGAAACCGACAATTACGTTAGACAGTCGATAAAAACCACAGCAAAAAAAAAATTCAGTCAGAAAGTTGAATGCACTTGTCCTGACCTCTTCCCGGCCCTTCCCTCCGCCCTCCACCACCGTCTATTGACAGCCTAATCAAAAGCCAATCCAACCAAAAGTAAACAAATGTTGAAAACAATATTAGAGCCACACAAAAAAAAACACAAGTACGCGTTTCAAAAGCGCAACAACAAAAGCCAGCTTACGAAAAAAACAAAAAATATGAGAGGGCTCTAAATTTGTGGATGACATGGAGCGGGATATTTTGGCCAAAATGGTGAATAGATGACCGATTGACAGAACAAGCCAGAGGACTGGGGGACAAACGACCACGCGGACTCGCGGACACGCGGACACAGGGACGCTTTTGACGATTAATCGATTAGCTGAAATTTTGACACTTGGACAATTATCGGTCATGGATGCCACACAGCGCAATAAAAACAGAAAACAATACCAATTTATGGCGAAACTGGAAACTGCAATTAGCCAATTGTCATTACAAACAAAAGCGATCAAACTCATTATATAATTAGCCAAAAAAAAAACAAAATAAATACAATAAAGTCCACGCCATTCAATAGGCCTTTATTCATCCCGAAACTTAATTATTCATAGTTTGTTTTTATATATTTTTTATTGGCCTGAGAATCGATTTGGTGTTTGTTAGATATGTAGATCAATAACAAAGATTATGACAGTTTCTGGATATTTTATGATCTCCGGTCTATGAATATTGCCCTTAACGATCCGCGATCAAAGCCAATCAACGCCAAGATTCGAACAACTTTCGATATATCACAGACGAACAAATTTGCACACTAAACTCTTAAACGATTTTTGTTTTTTTATTGATCTGGTTTAGTAAGGGTTTCTTTAATTTTCTTTTTGGCACCCTGCAACGTTTTTTATGGGCGTAGGTGAGTTGGTTTTTTAAGGGGGGGCGAGAGCATTGAACTCTTAAATTTTATATTTCTTAACAATTTTATTCAAACTCTTGCAATCTTGGTATCTGCAAGAAGTCATTCGGGCCTATTTAGGGCACATTTTTGCTGGTCTTGACGTTTAAAAGGGTTCAGAGTTCCATCTCCGTTTTCTTTTATTTGGTCTGACACTTTTATTTATTATTATTTTTTCCTATTTTTGTTGTTTTTATTTTGTGGAGACCACTGTCTGTTGTTTTTTGTTGTGTAGTTTTTGCCCAGTTATTTCTGGGCTGTGAATGCTTTTTGCATTTTTGTGCACTTGCTGGGCTGTTGTTTAGTTTTGGCCTCTAACAACAAATACACAGAGAGAAAATATGATGATTTTTTAAATATTTGAACCCCAAAAAATAGACAACAATTTACTAACGATTTTTTTTCCTAACTATTTCATATTCAATGTTTATTTCTTTTCAATATAATTATTTTTCTCTCTGTGTAGAGCCATTGAAGTGTCTCTGCATATGTCTCTGTATTTCTAGCGTTTGTTATTTTTCTATTTATTCCTCTCTTTTCTATTTTCTATATATTTTTCTTATTTTACCTCGCAAACTGCCTCTTCTGCATCTGCATTCTGCATTCTACTTCTGCTTATTTCTAGAGAGATGCATTTTGTGCTTTTTTGCGGTTGCTTGGCTATGTTAATGACACTTACAAAACCAAGAAATGTCACACCACCAACAACAACCACAACAACAAAATAACAAAAAGCCAAGGGGAGTGAGGGGGTATCTTAGTATATGCATCTTGCATATTCCACATCTCTAACACCTCTTTAAGCCATTTTTTAACCCGCACTTTTAGAAGCTCTTTAGTGGCAGGCGAAACAGTAAGGATAGCCTATAAGAAACTACATGTTTTTAAATAAGATTTTATATTTTTAGATACTATATTTTATGCAAAGATTTTAAAATAATTTTAAAGAAATATTTTAAAACCCTAAAATGACTAACAAGTCTCCACCGTACTTGTTGTGGATATTAAAATTGGACAGCCAAGCTTAGCCGCACCACCCACAAATCCCACACCTACTACTGCGCCTCTCCCCCACCACTATATTCAAGGACTCTTTCCCCACCACCCCCACCTACCTCCACCCCCCTTGCTCTTCACTTTGCCACTAATGGGACATTTGCAATTAAATTACTCGAATAAAGCATGTAAATTGCCAGTGAATGGAGGCAACCCTGGCTAAAACTCATCCCTTAAGGCCAAAAGCCCCCCACACCCACCAAGCTTGTAGCAATTTTTTAGGGCAGCGGTGAAAGTGCAGAGCCAACGGTGCGTATGTGTAATGTGCTTGGGCCTGGCTAAGTATGCTAATGTTAAGGCAACAAAGACCAGCAACAACAGTTATGAATTCCCAGAATATTATTAACTAAAATGTTACACATTTCAGTTTCCTTGCTAAAAGATAACTTTATTTATTTTGTAATTTCAACAAAAATAAAGGTGAAAATTGAAGTTTGTATTATTTTTGGACAAGGATCACGTTTTTGTTTACCTAATCATTCATCGAACGAAGCGTAACGCTAAACAAGGGGAGCGCGGAAGGAGCCAGCACAGGATAATGATGAGGAGGGGGAGTTGTCCTGCCGGAGAGAAGGACAAGACCGGAATCACAACCAAGAGGCCGTAAACGTGGCTCTGCAATTACGCTCAGTGGAGGGACAGTTCTCTAAAAAGGATATTTTCTCTCTCTCTCTTGCTTTCAGACTCTCCCACTAAGGACTCTCTCCTGCTTTCTCTCACTTTCTCCCTGGTCCTGCGCTTTAGAAGAAACACTCTTTGTAAAATATCCCATCAGCTGTTATTTAAACAAAGGAAATTTCCCTTAACTGTTATACAATATTTAGGGCGCCTAATTTAAAAACTAAAAACTAGAATTTTTTTTAGATTTATGACCAATAATGGTATCAGTTCATTGAACCTTGTTTCCATGTCTATTTCTATTTATTTTCTTTTTTTTCGTGGGCTCTCGTCTTGTTCTACCAATTACATTTGGGCCAGGCCTTATCTAAAGCTTCAAGTCACGATTTCAATTTGCAAACGAAAAGAGCCCGAAATCGATCTATTGATTTCATATTCAGCACTCAAAGTGGACGACATAAATCAAAATCTAGCCAGACAGATGGTGACATAAATGAGACGCAGTCCATAGGTGGAGTAAAGGGGTTTTACTGTAGATAGGCTGTAATATAACTCCCTTATGAAGTATAGTTTCTTGAATTAAAATGGTTTAAGGTTTATTTTTAGGGAGTTTTAGCTATTATAACCCCCTTAATGACGCCTCTGGCTTTAATTTTTTGTGATTCTGGTGCTGAGCTGGCTTACGGAAATAGCTGAGCCCCGGGGAATCTTGAAAAGATCTGAAAAATATCAAAAAAGGAGCCAATTAATCAGCAAGTGCCTGGTATTCTGGGTAATTATTTCAAGTATCAAAGAATTCTTTAAAATATAAGACTCCAAAATAATAAAATTTACCTCTTAATAGATAGAAACACATAAGAGGTTAAGTCTTCATAGGGTTAATAGAACTCTAAAAAGCCAAGCTAAAAAATGCGGAAGCGCCTTTGCGGCTTCTTCTTATGAGCAGCAAGAGTTGCATGTTGCAAGTTGTATGTTGCAACTAGAAGAGCAACATCAACAAAAAAGAAGTTCTATAAAGAACAAGTTCGGGATCTATAAAATGCAAAGAAAATAATAGAAGACACATGAAAATTTAAAGTTAAATAATTAATATTCTTATACAAAAAAAATATAAAAAATAAAACTAAAAATTTAAATTAAGAGAAACCTATTTTTATTTAAATTTTCTTGCAACCTAGAGTCTTTGTTTTTTTTTCAGTGCTCTGCCAGCGACGCCAACGCATAACGCATGCGTAGCAGCGGCAGCGGCAGCGGCAAAGGCAGCAGGCATTGGCGACTGCGCAGCAGCAGCGACGCAATGGAGCTGTGTGGGGCTCAAATACAAAAACAAAAACAACAAAGTAAAGACAGAGCAAAGAAATGAAAACAAAAACAAAGATGGGACTCGGAAGCGTATGTGTTGCGTATTTGTTTTTGTTTTTTTTTTTTGTTGTTGCTGTTGCTGCTGCTGCGGCTGCTACTACTGCCGCTGCTGCCGCTGCCGCTGCTGCTGCTGCTGCTGCTGCCATTGAAATGCGAGCGTCGGGCGGCAAACGAACTCAGAACGTTGCCGCTGCGCAAACGCAAAGCACGCGCCCCAAAACAACACACACCACGCAACACGCACACTCACACACACACACAGACACAAACGTACGCATCCCTATATCCCTCCGCCACGCCCTCCGCCCCTTTCGCAAGCCGGCTTGCTGGAAAAATATTTCCCAGTTCACTTTTTTTTGCGTTTTCGTCGGACATTAAAATTTTTGAAATACTTTGAACTTAATCGCTGAGACTTTTTCGAAAACATTTTTGAAATTTTTCCAATTAAAATTTCAATACCTTGTTTTTTTTTGCGTATTTTGTTTTAATTTTCAAGTTCGAAAGTTGTTGTTGCCGTGTTTTGTGTGTGTTTTCTCGAAGTTTTCGAATTTTTTCGAGTGCCATCAATTTCGTGTCGCCCAACTATTCAGGTAAAAATTTAAACAGGTAATTAAATCAAGTTCAAGTTTAATAAACCAAAAAATAAGAGCTATGTGAAAACTATTTTTTTAGTGATAGTGTTTTTTTAATGTTTTTTAAGAGTGGTTTTACAAGATTTAAAAATAAAAAAGAAACGAATCCATGTGGCATAATAATGTGGCATGTAACATTTTAAGGATGCTCCCTAAAATCTGTAATTATTGTTTCTTTTGTGAAAAATCTTGAGTTCCCTCAGTTTGAATCTAAAAATATTTATATAATTCATATCTATAAAAATACCTTGAAACCTTGAAATAAAAAAGAAAATGAAAGAATATCCCCCTGAGAAGTAAACAAAAAACATTTCATAAAATCGACATCAGTTCAGCGACACTTCCCAGTGAAATTTTGATTTTTTTTTTATTGCACCTGCCAAGGAATCCGACTGCCTCTCTCACCCTGGCCCCTTTCTCCCGCCACATCAGCCCCCCCTCTTCTCTGTCGTTTAAATAATCGAATTAACCCCGAATCTCTCTCTTTTTTGAACTGAAATGTTAAAGATACCCGATCCGCATACTAACAAGGGGAAGACACCTCTAAGGTGGACTGGGAGGAAGTGGGGGGGCCAAAGAGTGTCCAATGTGCAGTTAATAGAACCCGCTATCTCAGTGGCGGTGCTTGGGAGAGGTAAGAGGGGGCAGGGGGGGTTTTATGTGCCCCATGCCACAACATTTGTGCATTTCAATTAGCCACTTCACTTCGCTGACTAACTGATTAAACAGAAAATGCGACAAAAAAAAAAAAAACAAAAGACTTCAACCGAAAAATGAGTTTGTGACTCAAAATCAAACTCGAAAGAGACGCGGCCAGAAAATTATTATTTATTACATTATGTGAATGTATATTGGAGGTATATATAGACAAACCCCGTAATTTAATGAGCCTCATGCCCATGATGGGTTCTGCCGTTTTTGGGAAAGAAAGCAAAAGTTTAATTGTTGCGCAAGACGGCTTCAATTTCGTTTTCATTATAACTTTCTACAAAAATTGAAAAGGGTGGGGTTAAGGTTATTCATAAGGTCTTCAATAAACAAATTTGATTTAATTTTTTGAAAGAGAATGAAAAAGATTAGGAAAATCAACAGGAAATAACTGATACTCATAGAGGTATGGCTTATCTATAACCTCTTAGGGGAAATTAAATCATAATTATATATAAGCTAAAAAGCCCTAAGAAGTATTATATATTTAATCAAAAAGTGCATACTTTTATGAGTGTTTTACAGGATCCTAAACAAAACTATATCAGAAGCCTTTAATATTTAGATTTTGATGAATAAAAACGGAAGAGGTCTCTGGGAAGTTCATAAAAGTAATTGTATTGGTTTCTCTCTCAGACTAAAGTATACTTTGAGGCGCAGAAAATTATATCCTTTTACGTTTCCTTTTTTCGAATATAGCCCCCATTTTGAAGCACCTTTTTTAGTTACAGTGCATTAATTACCCATCAGCTGATCTCAATCCTACTGCCCTTCTTTAAAGACAACTTGAGACGACCTTCAGTCTGGCAGTTAAACAGCTTTCGATTAACACTTTTTTGAAAAGGCCAAATGTCAAGACAGGATTCCAGTTGCCTGATCTTTTCTCACGCCTGTCAAACTGAGATCTGATATAAATTTTCGTTTCGGCCAACAGAAAACAAAAGAAATTCCACCTCAAAACGGAAATTGCAACGGCAATGCCTCAAAAACTGGATATTCTTTGGTTCTAAGCCATTTAATTAATTGGGCCATTTGTGTGTCGTTTGATTCATTTGCGGTTGTGGTTTTTTTGGGGACTACAATTGACACAATGACACATTTTTCTTGCCTTGAATGCGAATATATGTATATAGCGTACATATAGCATTGATTCCGATCGATCGGACAGAAATCAACAATCAATCGGTGGAGCACTCTCCTGATTATAAAATTTACGCATGTTTGGTGTTCGATGTTTTGCTTTTTTTCCGATCTTTTTTTTTGGCTACGTGATTGAAATCCGTTAAGAGTTTTTGGCCAATTCGTAAGCCCCATAGGAGATATATACGTTTAGAAATAAAATAAACCTTGATCTAGCCATGAACTTGTGCAGAGAGAGAAATAAATCAAACTTTAAATAGAGTTTGTCGAGAAACTGATATTCTTTTACTTAATTTATGTTTAGTTTATTATAAAATGGTCTTAATGCTTTTTGGCCTTTATCGGTTAGCCATTAGCCAGAACAAGAAATGCGTTGTAAACAAATTCGTGTTTTTATTTTCTTAGATTTATTTCTTTGTTCTGAATCCAAAATTTCTAACCGCTCCCCCAACCAATTAGTGTGTGTTTTTTTTAGAATTTTTGGAAAGCAATTAAGACGCAAAAAAGGAGGAAAAAAATGTTTAAGACGATTTACATTCAACAGTTCCAATTTGCAAATCAGTTTGAATAAAATTTTTGTGATGATCGGTCGGTGGGTCTTAAGAAACTGGAGGGAATACTGGAGGGATTTTGATCAATTTGTCATGCCGCCTTACAGTATCGTGACTTGTGCAAAAATATTGACGATTATTCGTTTATTATTGGCATATTGATATCATCAATATTGATTTATTCATGTCGTCGACTCTTTTGTTTATTTTTTTAGTGAAAAAATATATATTTATTAGTCACTTATTGAGGAGGTTTTTGGCACGCGGAAGAAATAATTAAAATTTTGCGAGCTTAAACTATTAATTGTGTTTTTATTTAAGGGAAGCTATATAAGTATGAGGAGCTCAAGGCACAGGAAATATTTAAGATATATTTTCGTGGTTTTTATAATTTGTATAGATTTATATTTTTTCTAAATATTAATCAAATTTTGTTGCAACGTTTTATCTTGTGTTGTATTTGTTATATTGAATATATAATGACTCTTAAATTTTATTATAACCATTATTTAAACTTAATATCCTTTCCATTTTTTAATAACCTAATTTTATGCCTTTTTAATCACTGTTGACATATAATTTAAAATTTAAGGCCGCCACTTATCAGATGTTTTTAATGGTTTTTTCGAGACCCGGCTAGTCCCTTTTCACGGGCCTGACTTTTGACACTTTTTGGCCAAGACTGACAACTTTATTGGCCAAGTTATTTTGGGCAGAGTCACGCCCCTTGAACAAGACAGGAATTGCATAAGGCGAATCACGAATTTTTTCAGCTCGAAAATTACGCAATCCACGCAATGTAAATAAAATCACCTTTGGTGGGCTCCTTTTTTTTTTTGTTTAGGGCTGTAAGCAATTTGGTTAATTTACAACTTAATTTCTGCCATGGTTTTCAATTTAAAGTCACCGAACATTTCAATTTAAGCCATCGGCGCTGTTGGCCAGACAATTATGATAAACGCTGTTTATTTTTTTGCTTTTTTGGTTGAAGGACGTGTTTTTTTGTTTTTTTTTTTTTTGTGAGGGGTCTTAGCCATCCTGGTCGGTGTGTGTTGCATGCAACACGCTCATTTAACGCCCGAGTAGTTCATTTTCCACCTGGCAGCTTATTGATTTTCGCAGCCCAATTAAAAATCGAGCATCTCATGCCTAATTACCTCGAATCCTTGAGCCAAAAAAAAACATCCTCTAATTAAGGCTCTAATTAATAATCAATCAAGTGCAACCGGCAAGTGCCACAGAGTTTTTACGACTGGAAAACCCATAAAGTACAAACCAAACTGTCATAAATTTATGATTAATAAAATCTCAATTACTCTCGTTTCCTTATGCCCTCGGACAAAAAATTATAAAAATATAACTTTATGGCCAAAACAAAGCGCCAAAAAAAGTCAATGGCCAAAACGGCTAAAAAACAAAATGTAAATATTTACTAAAATGTTTTTGTTTTTTGCATTTTTGAATGAATCAATTTTTGTTTATAGGGTTTTTAGCCAGATGAGGGCGGCTAGAAAATGGAAATATTTAAAATGCACTGAAGAAAATTAATATAAGTAGAATTGAATAGAATTTTAAATACTTGGTGAAAGTTGGTTTTTAAAAATTAAATAAATAAAATGGCGAGAAAGAAAAGACTTCTATTTTCAATATTATATTATTAGTATATGTCCCCCTTTTTTCTTGCAGTGTTTATTTGGCTTTTTAATGAGAATCGAACTTCCAGCATCTGCATATATATTTTTAGCCCAGAAATCTGTTTAATTTTTTTGTTTTTGATTTTGTTGGGGGCCGGTCCAGACCCGGGTTCAATTGCCCGCCGTAAACCCGTTTTTCGTTCCGTAGCCCTGCTCTCCCCCTCCCTGGATTGTGCGTAAACTAGATGATGCCATTAAAAGTAATGTTTAAAATTGAAAACTCTTGAAAAAAAAAATGCAACAAAAATTACAGTTTTTTACTTTTAACGCCTTGACAGGCCAACAAACATGTTTAACATAAAAGATAAGCTACAAAAAGGAACGAATTCATAAAAAAAAATAAGTTAATATTGTGTATAAGTGTGTGCGAGTGTGCGTGTGGGCCTGAATTTATTTATAAAGGGCTCTTGGCCATAAAGTCGAAAAGCAGATCAGGTGGACGTCCTTGCAATCTGCGGTTAATGCAGCCAGTACGAGGTACACTAGTTTAAAAGGCTTGGGAAAATGGATAAAAATATATATACTAAAATATGGAAAATATGCAAGAAATATTTGGAATATTATAAATAAAATATACTATAAACAAAATATATATATACAAAATATATATACATATTTTAAAGCATAATAATAAACACAAAGTCATTAGTTTTATAAATTATATTACGATTCCTGGTTAAGTATATAAAAATATTAATAATATTAGGACCACTGTCTTGAAAGCCAAAAACTTGTTTTCGGCCCAAACGACGGGCCAAGAGGCCTCAAGTTAAGGCCCTCCGTCGAATGCCACAGGCCTCCATTTGCACCATTTATCATGTCTCGTGTCCGATTCCTTTCTAGGCAACCTTTTGAGGAGTCATCGTGGGGATGTGGATGCCCAGTACCATAACCAGAATGATGCTAGTGAGTATCCTTAAATCAAAGACACTATCTTACCACCTATAACCAAAAAAAACCCAAACAGTTAGCCGTCCTTGCAGCCTTCTTGGCAACTGAGGTCCAAGGACATGGCCGTTTGATGGATCCTCCGGCCAGGAACGCCATGTGGCGCTTTGGCTACCCTAATCCCGTCAACTACAACGACAACGAGCTCTTCTGCGGCGGCTATGCCATCCAGTGGGAGAAGAACAGCGGCAGGTGCGGAGTCTGTGGAGATGCGTACCACGTCAAGTCCCCCAGGCCCCATGAGGCTGGCGGGGAATATGCCAAGGGAATCATCTCCAGGTACTACACCGCCGGCCAGGAGATCGATGTGGAGGTGGAGCTGACCGCCAACCACTACGGACGCTTCGAGATCTTACTCTGCCCGAACAACAATCCCCGCCAGGAGGCCACCCAGGAGTGCTTCGATCGGTATCCGCTTCTCATCTCGGGCAGTCGGGAGCACCGCTACCTCATTCCCCGCGACGCCAAGAAGAAGGACATCTTCCGCTACCGAGTCCGCCTGCCTCCCTACGTGACCTGCACCCAGTGCGTCCTCCAGTGGACCTACTACACGGCCAATATGTGGGGCACCTGCGCGAATGGAACCGAGGCGGTGGGATGCGGCAAGGCTGGTGAGTTACAGGGCTACATAAAATCAATTATAGGTCTAAAATCTAAAGGGGGCTTTGGAAATGTTGCTCAATGTTGGCCAAAAGTTCCTTTTTGGCCATGACGACCTCAACTTGGTTGATTCCCATTTTTTTCATCAGACCAAAGGGCATAACTTGGCTTATATTCCTCTGATCAACGAATGCTATACCTTCCCGAACTTGTATCATTGAGTTTAGTAACAGAAGCTGGCAAAGAAATTTTTCAACCATTTTTAATTTTTCCAAGGGGTACCCTCATAATTTTTACCAAAAACTGACCCAAAATTTTTTTCGTTTAATATTTTTAATCTTTTAATGCAGATCGAAGGCAAATAAAACTCTGATTCACAAATGGTATTTCGTTTTTGAATCGGCAGCGAAATAGTAAAAATATTCACTAAACAGTCCATAAAAAATTTCGATTTTTCAAACTTAAAAAATTACCTAAAATGATTTAAAAATTTTTTGATTGTTGTGATGGTTAAATGAGCATAACTCGGCTAATACTTGGAAGATCCTTAAGTGGTATACCTTCTCGATCTTAGAACTCCTACCAGCATTATTTTTAATCAAAACATGTGTAAATACTTTTTGACCCATTTTTTCAAATTTTTTCAAGGGGTACCCTCATGATTTTGACCAAAAATTTGGATACATTTTTTTTGTTTTATATTTCCAATCTTTTGATGCGAATCGAAGGCGAATCGAATTCTGATTCACAAATGGTATTCCGTTTTGAAATCGGTTTTGAAATGGCTAAAATATTTTCTAAAAAGTATATACAAAATTTTTATTTTTGATAAATAAAAAAACCCTATTTTTCATTTTCCAGTCTTTGAATTTTTTTGATAGAAAAATGTGTATAACTCCGCTAATACTTGGAAGATCCTTAAGTGGTATTCCTTCTCTATCTTAGAACTCTTAGGAGTGTTATGTTTAATAAAAACATTTACCGTTCACTCTTAAGAAAAATTTATTTCTTTTTTTTCAGAAACTTTCCGTAACTGTGCGGATATAGCCATTATATCCAATACAGGCGGTGGAGTTCCCCCGATCTTTGTGAACAACAAGTCACCATATCTGCTATACTACAGGGACTACAGGGCACCATCGGATAACAATATATTCCCACTTATTGTGCGGTAAGTGTTGAAACTTTGCTATCTATATCTTTAAGATTTAGGATCTGTATCTCTTTAGTTTTTTCAATTCTCTGACAAACTGTCGCTCTACAAGCTTCTCAAGACTTTTATCCTTCTTCTCGATCTTTCATTTTCATCTTTCGACTTTCATTTTGAAAGTCTCTACCTTCTTAATCGGTTAAGTTTGAAAATTTTGAAAAAAGAACGCTTTCTAACTCTTGCTTTGGTTTCTAGCAATGCCACGCGGCATGCGCGCCAACGAGGCAAGGTTTAACCGCTTACCCGCTTAACCGCTTACCCGCTACACGTTCGAAAAAGCTTTGAAATCGTTTTTCAGGTTGCACAATATATATAGACACACTCATTCCATTGGAGTCCAGACTGGAAAATCGTACTAATTGGATATTGTTTTGAAAAAAAACAAAACGGGTAAACTTAGTTTAAGTTTTTGGTTTTTGGGATAAAAACACAAACACACACACTGCTGTATATAAAATAAATGCTTAAATAAACTTTTAAAATTGAATATTGCTCTTTCAGTTTAGCTTAACCGATTCGCTAGAACCGATTCGCTTGGTGTTGGAAAATCAATGGAGAAAAAATGGAAAACAGTTCAAAATATCATATTGCACATGAAATTTTATTAACATTGATCGACTTGGCATCCCTTTCCCCTAATCCTTTTCTTCGTCTCTTGCTCTTTCTTTCTTTCTCCGTTCGTCCTTTACCTTCAGCTATCTGTCCCCTTTCCTCTTTCGTTCTACAAGCCATCGATATTAAGTTAACGAGAAATTCAGAAATTTAAGGTTAAGAACTTGATATAACCGATTCGGATTCGGGTCTCGAGAGCCCCGAATCGGGTAGGGTTTGCTCCAATATTTAGGTTTCGGCGATCTTTCCAAAATGCTATTTTTTGCAGCTTTTTTTCGAGGGGGTTTTGGGGCACAAGCTCTCCGATGAACTTCGCGTTTTTTTAGGTTATGAAATGTAATTTGTTGAATCTGATTTGGGTCTGGAAAATGAACTTAGCAACTTATATCCGGATAGGTGAAGGCCATGATCAGGATAAGGAAGACAGTCACCTGGACCATGCCCACCAGAACGGTCTTGAGCAGTGGCATCCGCACCTTGGGCTCTACATTGCGACCGTTGGCGATGGGCGATTCCGGTGCCACCTGCCTTCCTGTGGGCCTCACCATCGATCCGGAACTCTTCTTCTTCAGCTTCATATTATTATTATCCTTATTATCGTTGTTTTTGTTGTTATTGTTGTTACTGGGCTCCGGTTGAGTGTCTTTATATTTTGGGCGGCGTTTGGTTGTGATCGGTTCCGGGTCAGATTCCGGTTGCAGTTTCGTTGCCGGTTCCTGTATGGCTCTCTTCAAAAGCTTCAAGCGGTTCTTCTGCATGTCCTCTTCCGTTTCCGGTTCCTTTTTAGCTGCTGTATCCGCATCGGTGTCCGTCTTGGCGTCCTGATCGGTTTGGGTTGTGCTGTGGACGACCAAACTGCTGCTTATCTTCCTCAAGAGGGAATCCTGAGCCTCCAGAGGGAATCTACCTTTATTGGCAACTTCCGTTACCACCGAGAGACGCGAACAGGCCATGGCACCGCCTCCGTAGTTGATGCCACCACCCCCCGCCTCTCGCTCCAGTTTCAGGGAGCTGCCCCGCATCCCCGCCTCCGCCTTGGGATCGACGTAGGCCAGGCTATTGAAGAACATCTGATCCTGGTCGATGAGGTTGAAGGTGGGTGGCGGCTTCTGGGCCGGACCATGGCTCAGGGGTCGCAGCTGCTGTAGCAGGAAATTTGGATTCTCGCGCAGCATCCGGAAGTTGGTGCACTGCAACGGTCCGCCACTGGCTTCTTCGACGGCGAGGGCCGAAGCCACTGGCTTAGCTACCGGATGGCTCCGATCCCGGAGCGAGGGCAGGTAGAAGCACTGCGAATCGTCGGCGGTCTTTAGCTCGTTGAGGGTCTTGGTCTCGATGCGGTACTCCCGGACAATACCGAAGCTATGCGAGAAGCCCAGGATGCGGGCCCGCTGGCAGACCATCGAGCAGTGCTCCACCCTCAAGTACCCCACCCGGGTGATGGGCAGCTCCTCAAAGTGGACGGGACCGGTGCGCGGAGTGTAGAAGACGCTCGAGGATTGCTTGTCCGGTTCGGCTTCTACCACGAGGTTGGTTAAATTCAATTCTGGCACGGCAACTTCTTTTTCTCCCACTTCTCCTATGAGACCTCCTCCGGTCTTCCTCTGTGTTGTGGCTGTCACCCGCAAGGTGGCTTCCAGCTTCTCTCCCAGCTCCTGCAGCATGCGGATCTCGTGATGCAGAGCCGGCAGATTCTGATTCTCTGCCTCTGGTCGCCGGTTCTTGGGGCTCTGAGTTTGCTCCAGCTGGCGCAAATGGCACTGACGATTACGCACCTCCTTCAGTTGGCGGCGCAGATCCTGGTTATTGGCGGCCTCAACCCGATCCTCTAGCTGGGTCTTTACGGTGGGGCTGTTCATTGGGCTGGACGCCGAACTGGAGGAGTACTCTTCCATATCCATCAAGGGGGCCATATCGAAGATGCCGGCATTGGCGGCATCCACCTGGCCCGCCCTACTGCGCAAAGCCTCCTCCAGAATGGAAGGACGGACTTTCCCTAAAAGTGTTATGATTGTATCTTAAGCAGGACAGAACTGTGTGTCATCTGGACTTACCACCCTGCTCCTTCTGATCCATGAGGTGTTCGCAGCTGGTCCTCAATTTCCGAGGTGTCAGGATCTCTTTGACCTTCCCCTTCTCCGGCTTGCACAGGTAGATGAAGCTCTTGTTCTGCTCGTCCGGCAGCCGAATGGCTTTCGCCAGCTTAATCTTGCGGCGGTCGGAGGAGCAGTTGCTGCCCCCGCGATCCCCAGGGTGACGCACTGGACTGGTGCTCTCGCTACCATGTGGGGTATTCATCAGTTGGCTGTGGTTGTAGTGGGGCGTCTGAGGATGACTGTGTACCTCGTTGTGACCGAGGTGGGCTCTGTGCTGCTCCACCTTGCCGAGATCCGGCTCCAGGGTCCGCATTCGCTGTGGTATGTTGCTCGGCATCGGGGCAGCCCGCTCCGCGGCCTTCGGAAGCTGTCGCTTAGCCATCCTGGGCAGGAGACTGCCCCGGTGCTTCCTCGGTGACGGGATGTTGGTGGAGTTTTGGTTGTTCTGGTTCATCATTGGTGCTGGAGGTGGGGCGGGGGTTCCCGGTGCCGCGGCGGTCTTTGTCTGGGGATAACGTGCCTTGGGAGACAAAGGGGTCAGAGGTGGTATCCAATCCTGGCCAGCTGCAGGACATTTAAGAGCCGAACGGCGAACTGTTTGAGCTAAAAATTGAGATTTTTTTTGTTGGTTATTTGTATTTTTTTTTTTTAGACTAAAAACTCTAAGACTATACTGTTCCTAATTTCTAAAACCCTAAGGTGTCTTTGAACTCCAAACTAGATATGGTCCCACCCCGCTAGGATTACTTACTGGTGGGCAATCCACGAGCCAGAAGCTCTGTCCTGGTGTACATGGTCTTGCGGCGCAAAGCCAACTGTTGAGCCTGTGTGATGGCTGAATTCTTTCCCTGATCCAGGTCGTGGGCTCCTGTCCCTCCTCCCGGCCCGTTATTCATCTGAATAACCTGATGAAGACCATCGTGGGCACGATCGAACTGCCTCATCTGGTTGAGGCGATTGCGATTCATTTCTGCAACATCAGCTGGGAGTTTGGTTCTATTTTCTTTTCAATTTTGAGTGGCTGGAGATTGGATTGGGGTTTTGGATTGCGGATTAATGGCTGTGGGGATATAGTCAATTATCTGCCAATCAAGGATGTAGAGAATTATGCTGTTCTTGGCCCGAAATGTTGAGATGTTATTGGAACGCTGGTCGAGTGCCTTGAGTAACTTTTTTAGCCGTCTGGTGAAATAAACAACATATATATGTTTGAATATATATATCGACCGGAGCTCAGATGACGTCCATTCTGGATCGAAATCAGACTGACAACAAAAGCACCTACAGCCCAGATTCTGAAAAAATGGAAATCTCAATTTAGCAAAGACTTCTTGGATAATTATTTTGTAGATTTATTTAGGAGTAGTATAGTACAGGACAGAAAATTTATTTTCCATAAAAAACACTCATAACTTGAGCATTTCCTATCTGATTTTTAAAATGGAATACCATTTATTAATCAGAGTTCCATTCTTCTTCGATCTACATCAAAATATAGCAAAAACCAAGCAAAAAAATATTGTCCCAATTTTTGGCCAAAATCCTGAGGGTACCCCTTGAAAAAATTTGAAAAAATGGCTCAAAAATTGTTTACTCACTAAGATCAGGAAGGTATACCATTTGAGGTTCTTTCAAGTATTAGCCGAGTTATGCTCATTTAACCACCACAAAAATCCAAAAATTTTAAAATCGTTTTAGGTAATTTTTTATGTTTGAAAAATCTGAATTTTTGCAAAAAATCATGAGGAAACCCCCTAGGAAAAAATGGGACACAAATTCTGCTGCCATTTTTTTAGGACCAAATTGTAGTTCCAGAAAGTAGAAGATCCTCCTGATCTTGTATAATCTGACATTAAAAGGCCAAGTTATGCCCTTCGACCTCATTGCAAAAAATATACTCTAGAGTCTAAATATACATTTAATTTCTTCTTTCGATCATAATTAAACTTTGGAACACCCTCGATGGTCTGGGGCTATGAGAGATCATTTTCTTCGCTTTCGATCTGGGCCCGGGCCTCGGCCAGAGCCTGTTTCTGCAGTTCCTCGTACTGGCTGACATTTGATTCCCTAACGATGAGGAATGGTATTGGTGAAATCCTCTTTTTCTTGACGATCTTGGGCGGAACCGGGGGCACGGGGCGTGGCCAGGAGAAACTATTTAGCTGCCAGCTGTAGGCATTGCTGGTAGAGCTGGCGCGGAAAGTACTTAATGGGGATATGGAAGTGGCGGAAGGAGGTCTCTTTTTGCCACGCAGCTTCCCTCCGTTCCCAACCAGCCCCTGGGCTGGATTCTTGGGAGACTGGAGCTGAAGCTGGAGGCCCATGTTGCAGGCGGAGATGGCGTTGCCGTAGCTGATCCTCAAACCCGCCAGATAACGGCGACGAGCGGCCAGGCGACGCGCCTCCTCGACTGCGGTCTCACCTAGGTGGCTGTTGGTCATCACCATCCTCCTCCGCCACCTACTCCACCTTTTCCGTCTCCAGTTTTCAGTTCTCTTTTCTGTGAAAGATATTAGACAGATTCCACCCAGGTGGCTCCAGATCAGGATATAACAGATATACATATCTAAAAATCGAAACTAACCCCCTAAAAATCGTATTCTTGCAGAGATCAAAAGTGTATTGGAGCTCCTGCCTTTAGGACTCTTCCTGGCATCGACAACTGGTGCGAAATCAACTGCCTGCGTTATCCTCCCAACTGCCCGGAGGAAGCCTGTCACTGTCCGTGAGTATTGATCCTTATATCCTACACTATATCGATGGTAATCCAACTCCTTATTCGAATTTCAGGCAAGAGTGTGTGGCCATTGGAGAGCTGGAAGGCCAGGAAGGAGCCGACACCTATTGCATGGACCAGTGCCTCAACTACAAGTCAGAGTGTCCTCCAGATAGATGCCGCTGCTATTAACCAGCTCCACTACTTCGAACTTATGCTACTGCCTATTCTACTATTCTACTACCTATTCTACTACTATCTAGTACTATTAACGCTCCTATGTATTGCTACTGCCCCCCCATTGCCCAGTGATGTTGCAACCAAGGTGTACGATGCGAGATCCAATGAATTTGAATTTGATATTGATTTCGATTTTGTTTTCACAACAAATGGGTCCATTTTGGTGGGAAAATTTGAAACGGGGGAGCTCTAAAAATGGTCACTTCCGCTAATGCCGCTTGGAGGCCTCGTAGAGAAAGGGCCGGGTGAAGGCCTCCAGGAGTTCACGCTGCTCCCGCAGCCTCCTGGTCTGAGCCACTGGTGACTCCTTGCTGTTGATGTAGCGCCGGGCGCGAAACAGGGCCGACACTGTACTCCCCAGCTGCTGCCAACGTTCGGTGGCCCGCGATTCCATCTGCAGATCCGGTATGGTCTTGGGCAGCTTGATCTGCGCTGGCATGGGCACTTGTTCAGGATCTGGGTCCGTGGGGCTCTTGGCACTCGGGTAGAGGAGCGTAGAGGCGTCAATCGGTGCCATGGGCATGGTCTGACTGCGAATAAGGACTTCGGCGCGCTCCTCACGGGCATCCTCTTCGCTATCCTCCGGCGGCAGGGCGGCACAACTTCCCGTGTGCAGATCCCGGACATGGGCGAAGCTAGATGCGATCCTGCGCAGAGGTACTTCATTCGGAGCATACAGTGGTGTCGGCGCTCTGTAAGGCAGCCGTGCGACCGCAGCCGATGGAGGCGTCGCAGCGGAGGCAGTTATATCCTTCCTACTATCCAGCCCCGAGGCGGTGTTGGCATTGGTGACACTAGCAACAGTCTGCCGCTGCCGCTGCATCCGGTTGAGATTTATGCTGGAGAACTTGTTACCGTAGCTGCGGCGCATCTCGGCCCGCTGGCGGCGTGCCTCCTCCGCGGTGATGGCCACGAGTTGATCCCTGGCCAATTTACGCTGTTGCGACGCCATGGCCTCCAGAATCCAAAAAGCGGAAAAATCTTAATTTAAACAATTATCGAACAAATTCAACTAAAAATTTGAAATAAAATATGACAAAAATGAGTCCGAAACGAGCGCTGGGAATTTTGGATTTTTTTACGAGAGTGTGTCGCGATACTACGAACAAAGGTTTTGTGTGTGGATCGGGCTGTCCAGGCAATGTGCTGCGATGGCTGGGGACGATTAACTAGATGGGACTCCCCCGCACAGAGAAACGGGATCGTCGGGCGGAATTCGCCCGGTCTACTGCGATTTTCCATCGAAAACTCGACAGTATAGTTTTACTACTTTATGGAACTACTTTACATAAATGGGCCAGACCTCATGGTCTTTTGATATATCTTTAATAAATCTTCCACATCTTAGAGTCTAACCGTACTTACAACAATATAAGTTACAGGAATGAAAAAAAAAAAATGTAAACATTTTCAAATATTTCTTTAGTGAATTTTAGAAATATTGCAAAAAAAAAATCAAAGTGGTTTTGTTTTGAATGGGGGAGTGAGAAGGGAGTTGTCCTCACTCCTTGAGATATATGACTGACTACCTAAAAGAACATTAGTATGTGATCAGAACTGCAGGCGCTTCTTTTGGGGCAGACTGTGACCACGAACAGTCGTCTCGATTAGTTTTCGTTTGAGTTGCGGCTTATCGTCGGCTTGGGCATTGGCGTTCTCCTTGGCGGCGAGAACGGACGAAGGCATGGGCAGCTTGGGGCCCACTGTTGGGGCTGGCTTGTTGGCAAAGTATTGCATGCTGAGTGCCTGCTGGCAGGAAACACGCCTTAGCGGATTCATGGCGAAAAGGCAGCGCATCAGGTGGATCAGATCGTTGTCGGCCGCCGTAAAGATGTTCTCGAGCGGTGTTCCCGGAAAATTGCGGAACTGTAGGTAGTCATTGAGCTTGCTGATATAGGGCCACTCGGTCTCCGATGGTGTGCCAAGGGTGGCAAATATTCTGGTCAGTTGATCCAGGTCAGAGTCGCCCGGCATGAAGGGAACGCGCAACATAAGCTCCGCCAGAATGCAACCCACAGCCCACATGTCCACCCCGGTTCCATATTGCCTGGCGCCAAAGAGCAGTTCCGGCGATCGATACCACCGGGTCACCACGTGGTGGGTGTAGACGCGATTCGGCGAGCCAAAGGACTTGGCCAAGCCGAAATCACCAATCTTAAGAATCCCATCGCTGTTGACTAGCAAGTTATTGGGCTTCAGATCCCTATGCAGGATCCAGTTCAGATGCAGATACTCCAGGCCCCGCAGAGTCATAATGGCGTATGCCTTTATGTTAGCCGGCGTAAGGATAATCTTTGTGTCCTTGATTATCACCTCCAGATCGGTGTCCATGAAATCAAACACCAGGGAGACATTCGACAGCTGGCCAAATACATCCACCAAACCGATAATGTTCTCGTGCTGCAGCTCCTGCAGGATCTTGATCTCCCGCAGAGCTGTCCGGTTAATGCCATCCCTGGCTTCCTCACGTGAGCCTTTCTTGATTTTCTTTACAGCCACAATCTGACTGGTAACTGCATCACGGGCTTTATATACAATAGCAAACTAAAACATAAACCAAGCAAACAATTGATTTGGGGTTTTTGTGTGGCCTATAAGGACTTCTCACCTGTCCCTCGCCCAAGAAGGATAGCTTAGCATATCGGTCTTTTTTGTCGCTGGCGTTGGGCAGCATATCACAGGCGTATCTTTCGTTTTTAATCTATAAATAAATAAATAAGACAAAATATAAACCAAGAAGTGCCGGCGAATTTGCCAGTGTGACCCGATAAAACTCGTGCGTCGCAGACTAAACAGTATTGTTAATAATACTTAATCGTTGAACAACACACAATATTGATAAGCTTCATGTTTTTTGGGTTTTCTTGAATAAACCATTTTTTTTACACTAGGCTCAATAAAATATTTTGTTTAAAGGTATGTACCGCATTTTTTTATATCAAATTGGTGTCTAGAATTGGTCAGAATTAACCATGAGAGTTAAAACCTTTAAGTCTAAAACAAAGCAACATATTTAGAAGAAATTTACTTAATTTTTTTAATGTAATTTAGGTAAATATTTTGATTAATATTTTAAAACAATATTTTTATATTTTATATGTATTAAATTTTCTTTTGTTATCGATAGTTATCGAAAGAGTGGCAACTCTTCAACCGCTCGCGTTTTACAGCACTACCTACCGGGAGCATTTTTCTTGCTGTTTTCTTTTTTTCGGGAGAACTTGTCTTGTCCTCTCAATTTGCTACTGTATTTTGAATTAAATCTAAAAAAGAAAGGCCAACACCATGGACGTGCGACCAAATCAAACCATTTATATAAACAACCTGAACGAAAAGATCAAGAAGGAGGAGCTGAAGAAGTCGCTCTACGCTATCTTCTCGCAGTTCGGCCAAATCCTGGACATCGTTGCATTAAAAACCCTCAAAATGCGTGGCCAAGCGTTTGTTATCTTTAAGGAGATTGGTAGTGCCTCGAATGCGCTGCGCACCATGCAAGGATTCCCCTTTTACGACAAGCCCATGCGGATTGCTTACTCCAAGTCAGATTCAGATGTCGTGGCCAAGATGAAGGGCACGTTCAAGGAGCGCCCCAAGAAAATCAAGCCACCAAAGCCGGCACCAGGAACCGACGAAAAGAAGTAAGTATTGAACATCCCGTCATATCAAAACAAATTGTAACTTTTTTGGCTTGCAGGGACAAGAAGAAGAAGCCGGCCAATGCCGAGAACTCGAACCCGAACACACAAACGGAGCAACCTCCCAACCAGATTCTTTTCCTCACCAATCTGCCGGAGGAGACCAACGAGATGATGTTGTCCATGTTGTTCAACCAGTTCCCTGGCTTCAAGGAGGTGCGTCTGGTCCCCAATCGCCACGACATCGCCTTTGTGGAGTTCACCACCGAGCTGCAGAGCAATGCCGCTAAGGAGGCGCTCCAAGGCTTCAAGATTACCCCGACGCACGCCATGAAGATTACCTTTGCCAAGAAGTAGGCTGCTACATACTACACGACTCACGTGTAAACGGCTGTAGCAACTACTCTTGGCGCGACATGCTTTTTTTTACAATCTTAATTTAACGAATAGAATAAATCGTCTTAAATATACCAAAACCATAGAAACAACGTGTGTTATTTTATCTTTGAATGGATGTTTATCTATTAGATAAATATTGCTAATATTGCTTAATATTATATTATATTTAATATTATTTTGTTCATCTTAGGTCTGCTTGGAACCCAAGGAATACCCACTTTCCTCCCTAAAAGCCATTAAAGAACACCAAAGCACCATTTTTTTTGGCCAAAAGATTATTTTTTATTTGATTTTTGTAACACAGAATTTAGGTGGCTGTAGTAACACTTCTTCATTTAAAACCTATTCTGCTAAGGGAGGTATAGTAAGTCATCAGATAAGTCATCACCCCGTTGGATCCCCAAACATGGTCAAACTGGAGTCTTGAAAAATGTCAGTCTGTGAAGAAAATGATTTAATTAATTAACTATTTAGTATTTAGTAGTAGACAAAAATACGTACGAGGAGAAGTTCGTGTCGAGGAGAGTAGGAGAGGGCCACTTCATTCTCTTCATACATCTGAGATCCGCACATTTTAAAAATCCTAATTTTTTAACCAATTCTTATTCTTTCCGGTAGGATAATGTCTTACCCGGAGGATCAATTAATAAATTAGAACAAGTTACTGTAAAGAAGGAACATAGAGAAGGGTTGAAGGAATTTTTCGAAGAAATACTCACAAATAATTGGTCATCTTTGAGCTTAATGCTAATGTGGGGAGTATTATCCCCTTTAACACGTCATGCTTTTTTAAAAAACCTAAACAAATATTTAATAATATTAGCTTTGAAAACTTTTTCAAATAAAACTTACGTTGCTTTTTTTTTTTGATGGAGATTAAAGCAATATACATACATTCCTGTAGACTAGGATTCTTCTTTTATAAAAAGCCTTGTAGTTAGGGTGGAGGTTTATTTTCAAAACCCCCGTTTTTGGGGACCTAATGTCCACTTTTATTATTTTTTTTTGTCCCCTTGGGAACGGACTGTCCGAAAACTAGATCCGATATGGTACTATACAATTTGTATGTTACGATAATCGTATTTTAATTTTTATACAATAGCAGAATGATCCACCCCGTGACCTGTAATCAATAGATTTTAAGTTAAAGCAAGAAAGTTAATATCTTTGGAGAAACTCACTTCGATATCCGGTTTCCATGTGGCTTTTGTAAAATTCAGGCGAATATAGAAAATTTTACTTCTGGCATTAGTCTTTAATAGTATTATCTTTAATATTTTTCTTCTTTTGAATTGACGGGATAATACTCACCGATAAGCTTTATGCAAATTAAACACAGAATTTAAAAAAACAAAATCGCTCGCCTTTTTTTACAATATCGAATTCCACTATTTTACAAATTTTGAAATAGTGTTTAGTTTTTTATTTACCGACTAGATTTTTGGACCGGGAAAATATTTTTTCCAAATATGAAATGCCAAAAGGTTTTTACAATTTTTTTTAAATTTTTTTAGTGATGTTAGCACTACAAGTGCTGGGATGCGACTGAAGCTGTTCGGGTTTGAGCTCCCCTAGCTCGAATGGAGCTGTCAGACAAATAAATTCAAGGCTAACTTGTTTCTAAAAAAAAATCTACTCTAAATTGTACATGAAACATTTCAGGATGAATGTGAAAATTAAATAAATAAGAATAGGAATTTTTGGGATTTGAAAAAATATTTTATTAAAGCTTTGGGCTCTAGAAAAAAAACAAAATCTCTCTTTTATATTTCTAAATACAAAAAAAAATTATTAGAATCTAAAGAGTCTATACCATTTAATATCACCTCTATATTATATATAATTTGATTGATTATTTCAATTAGAATGATTTAAAATATGAATGTTAAATGATAAAGTCATGCGAATTTTGGGGACTTGAAATAATATTATATTGGAGCCTTGGGCTCTTATTTAAGCTCTCAAATCCTCAAGAAATTTAAAAAATACAGAATCTAGCTATTAAGTCTCTTAATAAAAACTAATTAGACTCTAAAGAGCCTATACCATTTAATATCACCTCTATATTATTCAAAATCTGCTTGATTATTTCAATTAGAATGATTTAAAATATACAGAAACCATTCAAGTATAAAGTACTTAAAATAATATTATATTGAAGCTTTGGGCTCATATTAAAGCTCTTAAATCCTCCAGAAATTAGAAAAAAAAACAAAAGAATCTCCTTATTATGTCTCTAAATACAAACTAAAAACTAGAGCCTATACCATTTAATATCACCTCTATATTATTCAAAATCTGCTTGATTATTTCAATTAGAATAATTTAACAGAAACCATTCAAGTATAAAACCAGCGCCTTATTTTAACCTTCCCTTCATTAAACTTAAAATTATGTAAATTTTACAATTCAACTTGTGTACTTTATTTAAAACAGCAACCATCAGTACCATTTGAAATTTTTCATCAGTCGATTGTACATATTTCCGGATGGGATAGTGTTTGGTGTTACAATAGATCAGTATGGCATTCGAGTAATGGTTCGTTGTAGTTCTTGTTATAGTGTAGCATTCGAGAATCAAAGCAAAAAAGCATTATATTATTATGTATACCTTCCATTTAAGTGTATAGTGTAAAAAGTTTGTTTGTTTCTTTGAAGGGGGTGGTGTTTAGGTGAAATTCAGCACATTCTTGACATCCTAATTAGTTCTCCAAGGCTGCGCCCTTGGCCTCGGGAACAGCGCATCCTGTATCGCGATCGCCCAGCTCACAAATGCTGACGTCGCCACTGGTGGCGCTCGGCCCGGCACTGATGCTGTCCATCTCCGACTCGTTCAGAGACGATCCGCCGTCCAAGTGGCTGGACGAGTGGCCGTGGATGCTTTGGTCGGGATTCTCCACCGATTCGCCTACGTACTTTTCCATACACTTGGCCAGCTTTTCGGAATTGCCGCCAACGAAAAGCTCCACTACTTCGCCGCCCTTGATGAAGACGAATGTCGGCATGCTAGTCACGTTGTACTCAACGGTGATCTCCTCGTTCTCATCCACGTTGACCTTGAGGACGACAGCGCGGTCGGAATAGAGCTGGGCCAGCTCCTCCAATTTGGGCGCAATCACCTTGCAGGGACCGCACCAGTTGGCATAGAAATCGATCACCACCAGCTTGTCCCGGGCCTGGGCCAGCTTCTGCTCGAGATCGTCCTTGCTCCGCACTAGATACACCATGATTTTTTACTGCCAATTACAAGAAAACACAATATTATTTTTGAATTTAAAATTTTTTAGATCTTTTGCTCGACGTTCACCTTAGACAAGAAAAAAGAAAAATTATTCCAAAGACGATTGACAATCGAAGCAGTTGTGCCTCGGACGGAGAATTTTCGAGAATGATGGAGCTAACAGGAAGCACGCCGATGCTTCTGACGCTGCCTTGACTTTTCACCTCAACTACGTGGCAACTCTGCAAAAGGCAGCCATTTTGGCGAAAGCGAAGCTTGCTTGGAAACTCAATATTTGAATTGAAAAGAGATGCAAGAATATGCAAAAATTAAATATGATCCAGAAGGGGGGAGCATAATATTTATTTTTGTCTAACCAACTTTATAAACTTGTAGTGGTGTTGTTATGCACGTGGTTTCACATAACCTCAAATTTTGTAATGGATTGTTCTGGAAATGAAAATAAACCATGTAACCCCAAGTAGGCCATTTCCTCTATGTATTACTACTTTCGCCTCTAGCTTCCATCAGTACCATTTCAGTTCCCCGACAGTAGGCTACGGGTGGAGACGTCATTGGGTTTCCACTTTATAGCTGGCATTTGCAAACAAAACTTAAAATCACACACATGAAAAAATCTCTTTCGTCAGTCAACAAACCAAAAAACCTTTAGGACGCTGCTAAATTTTCAAGTGAAGCCAAAAGTAAATCCCAGTAAAAACCGTAATACCGTATAAACCGAGCCGGAAAATAAGAATTGACGGTGCAGGGACTAACTATGTCGTATCAGATCAAATCCACGCCGTATTTCCGGCGCATGTTCAACAACAGCAAGAAGAACGGGCAGCTGCAGAGATTGCGGGAGGAGTACGAACGGATCCAGGAGTTCAATGACCGCACCATCGAGCTCAAGATGCGCCAGGTGCGACTGAAGCGTCTCTTCAGGGAGATCGAGGATATCAAGGACGGCGGAGCTGGTGGTGGTAACAACAACGGCAACAATGTCGGCAATATGGGCGGTGGAGCAGGCGGTGCTGCCATCGGGCAGTCGGGGCAGGGGCATGCCCGAGATCGCTCCCGCGGCGGCTCCTGTTCCAGTGCCAGGGTGCGAGTCATGCGGCGTCGCCACCTCAGAACGATGGCGGTGTCAACGCCGGAGCAGAGACGTCACCACCAACGGGTGGAGGCCCTGACCCGAGCCCGGGAGCTGGGCAAGGAGATATCGCGCCGGAACGCCGAGATAGCGGAGACCGGAGGCGGGGGGTACCTGCGCAACGAATTGCGCGTCACCGCCAAGATGCAGGCGGTGCAGGACGCCCGCCGGGAGGCAGTGGAGCGGAGGGAGCGGGCGGCCAAGCGGATCAGCTACGGGAACGATCAGTCCCGCCAGAATCTGCTGCGCCAGCTCCAGGTGCGCCAGAAGCGCCTAATGGGTGGTCAATCACCGATGCGTCTGGTCCAGCAGACAGCGCGTCCGGCACAGGTGGGACCCAGTCGGGCTCATACTCACATCCACCAAGGCCATGTTCAAAGCCTTAGTCATGGGCAGCTGACGGTACCGCGTCCGAGTCGCCAGAAGCACAGTTCGCCCAGGTATCTCAACCGATACCCGGACTTCCGCCAGTTGACGGACAGCCAGCTGGACTTCCTGGCCAGCCAGGCGAGGGAGGAGCAGCAGCTACGTGTCCGGCGCGAAAACAACGCCACCTACAATAAAGCCCACTGCGAAGAAGTCGAGGAGGAAGACTTCAACACGGAAGAGCTGGCCGAGCTGGGGCTAGAGGAAGAGCGCCTGCGCCGGGAGATGAACTACTCAGAGGAGGAACGCCTCCAACGACACCGGGAATACTCTGACGACCGGCGGCGCCAAAGACAGACGAGTGACGAGCCGACCGATCTTGATGGGGAGGAGGAGAGTCAGGAGGAGGACCCCAACGACGATGGTCGTGAGGAAGTGAGCGGGGAGCTACCGCTCAACGGGAAGCGGGTACGTAAGACGGCTCTGGAGCAGGAGTTGCAGCTCCGACAACAGGTCCAGCAGGAGGACGAGGCCGAGGAGGCGGAGGAGCAGCGACGACGCATGCACCTGCGCGAGGAGACCTCACCCCTGCGGATGGCCCGCTTCTCGCTTAGCTCCACCACCACCACGGCCACGACAACCACACCTAGATGCGTCCAGGCACCACAACGCGGTGACGATCCCTCCGATGACTATGAAATGGTTACGGCGGCCTCCCATTCCGCCACCATAGCCGCCCACCAGCCCACTTGTTTTGTGCCGCCGAACGCAGACATCGATACCGATGACGAGGACAAGAAAGACGAGGAGCAGAAAGGAGAGTATCGTTTAAAGAAAGACGCTGGGGTGGATCCCATGCCGTCGGTGAACCACTGGCGAAAGATTTCCCTAATGATGCCCTTTATGAGTAGCAAGTCCAGGACCAGAACCGCGCCCACCGTAATCGAGCACCTCGACGATGCTGCACCCAACGTGTCCGGCATTTCCTATCACGGTATGGAGATCCACCAGCAACAGAGCCTGTTTCAGCGCCAGCAGGATCAGCCCCAGTATCATGTACAGCAGCCCCAGCGCCAGGCTACAGTTTACCGGGCGCCACACAGCGAGTATTTAATGTCCACCATCCAGTGCGTGGATGCAGTGGAGCTTTAAAAGGGATCCCCAACAGCATCCCCCTACCCTTCCTATGGAACAGAGATCCTGGATCGCCACAGTCACCTGCCCAATCTCCGCCAGCATGGGACTGGCAGCAGATTTACGAAAAAAGATCGAGTCAAAGGCAAAAAAATTAAATTTTTTTGTTTAATAAATTGGTAGTATTGAATAGATAGTATTAAATAGTTTTTATTTTTTGGGGAAAATAAAAACTTTATTTAACAGATTTCTTATCTGCTATAATGGGATAACCAAATGGTATAAGGAAAATAATAAATTGTGTGGTTTTGTGGTCAAGATTGAGGTCAAAAGTGTTTCCTTATTTAAACAAAAAACTTTTAGAAAATAGAGAGATGCTATGAGTCTGTTTCCTAGACAATATTCTAGAAGTCCTTCTTACAAAGTTTCAAAATATTAACAAAAAAAAAAAAAAATGCTAGTTCAAAAGCATGCATCCTACTTCAAAAGTACCATTCTTTTTATGTGCGGCCCATATCTCCCATTTCTTCCTTGGGTGCTCCTCCATTTTCTTATTTTTCTCCTCTTGATTCTCCATTTCGTTCTTTTTCATTTCTTGCGTCTCCATGTCCTGGTTTTTTGAAAAGGGAAAGAAGGTTCCCTTTTCTTTCTCTGAGCCTCCAGTTCTTTCGTGATTTTCTGCTCCAGCATTTCCTTTCTTTCATTTTTCGCTTCCTGCATCTTTATTACTTTCTTTTCCACTTTCTCCATCTTTATTTCATTCTTTTCCGGTTCCTTCAGCTTTATTTCTTTCTTTTCAGCTTCATCAATCTTTGTTTCTTTTTTTTCCGCTTCCTCCATCTTAGTAGCTTTGTTCTCCGTATCCTCCATCTTCAGACCCTTCTTTTCCGCTTCCTCCTTATCGTTTCTCCTCATCGATTCTCGCAGAGAATCTTTGTACTTTTTAATCCACGATTCCTGCTCCTCTCGGTATGACTGCATCCAGGCGACCAGCGCCTCTCTTAGCGTAGCATGGAATGGATTATGCATCGGCGGGACCTCATAAGAACTGTGGAACGATGGCGCATAGACTATTTCGTCGAAGATGTCCTCGAATTCCTCGTCATTCATGGGATACAGCCGTGACTCCAGCATCTCAAAACTGAAAAAGAATAATAAGGAATTGTAGAAGAAAACACCCAAAATATATTCCATTCTTACGAAGGCAGTCTCTCACGAAGATAACGAATCCTGCGCCCACCATTGTAATCGATGTCATCTTTGCCAAAGTGGTGACTCCGGCCCGCCAAGCCGGCCTCCACCAGCAAACGATTCAGCGAAGGCGCAAAGTCCTTGTCGTGCGACAGGCGCATGGACACGACACCATTCTGCGAGTCCACCTCGTCAACAATTGCATGAATTTCTCGGTCTTCCACCAATTGCCGGAAATGAGATATGGTATCCGGTGGCCAGTGCCGACCCAGAGGATGAACATGTGACAACGATCCTCGAAAAGCGAATGCCGGCTCATGTGCAAAAGACCTGGGAAGAAATTTCAGGTTTTTGGGCGACACATCCTCCCCACATCCAAAGTCCATATAGTATACAGATACAATGTCGCTATTTGGTGGCGGTGTCGCCACGATCCTAGCCCGGCGCCAAGCGGAATTCTTACTGGCCGCGCAGATGTAGCCCTCTTTGAGGAAATAAGGCGTTATCGGATAATCGTAGTCTGCACTCTTAGACGAACTTTGGTTGTAGAAAAGGCTATCAGAAAAATAGGAGCGATCAGAAAAGGAGCGATCAAGGATAGGTAGCGAGGATAAATCACCAAACTTACGCAATATCACTATTCATATCCCTCAAATGTCTGGTATCGTGCATCTCGTTTGACAAGTTAAACCAAAAGTGAAAAGGACCATAAACTTCAGTAACGAAGATTTGAATATTGGCGCCGACAGTGCAGATATTTTCGAATGACATAGGCGGTAGCTTCTCGCCCGGTTCAACCGCATCGTGGGGCCTGTCCATCTTGAAAACCGCATCGGTCTGTTAACCAAAAAAACAATCAAAATAGGGAGAATAGAGAGAAACTCTACGGCGAGGGGTCTTACCAAACAGCACTCTGGCACAGCAACATGAAATTGCAGGCGTTGGTCAAACAAAGCTATCTGCTTATCCGGATTCCTTCCATCCTGATTCTTTTCGCACGATGTTTCATCCCCCAAGTACTGAGCAAAAGGATTTGTGCCTTTTGCCACAACCTCTGCATCGTTGCTATCTATTGAGATGGAATTTGGCAATGTCGAGTCCTTGTCAAGGTCTTCAGGTGGCGACTTCACCGCTGGATCTGTAGGCCCAATGTCTGTGGGATCAGTTTCGCGGTTCGACCCATCGGGAGGACTTGCCGTCGACTTGAGCCATCCGTCTATGTATCCTATATAGTCCGCAGGTATGTCCTTGGATTGCTCAATGTATCGGTCGAGTTCCAGTGCATTCATCTTTTTCTGAGCCACCCAAGCAGCTAAATTGTCGTGTTCTGAATAGTAGATATTGATGGGCTTCTTAAGGGTAGATGGATTCTGATAAGGAGACTGTTCCTGCTTCGGGGCTTCTATGGGCTTTGAATTTGGGATTTCCCGGGGTGATTGAGAATGGGTTCGACCCTTTGAACTCCATTTTTTCGAATCTTGATAATGAAAAACAGCCTAAATGCAAAAAAATGTTGGTTTATTTAGTTGTCTTCCGAGTACCATAAGAATTCACATTTTTTTGGTCCAGCGAAGCTTTGGTTGGTCTGGGGTTTCGCAAGCCTTTTTGGCGGTTATATACATGTTGTTTCTTTCGAAAAACTTTTGGCGGATGCCGATCTCTCTGGGGTGCCAAGTAATATTTCTTCGATTCCTCTTCCATTTCAAAATAATATTTATAATCGTTAGCTTATAAGGCGTCTTCCATGGAATGATGAATTAACTGTAATTTGAATTACCAACAGCGTGGCAGCACAGTACCATGTTGCCAGAAAAACCACTCAATCATCGGAAAAAGTTATATTTGTCTGAAAATGTGAGAGATATGTTCTCTTATTTGAATATTGCACTACAATTACCTTAAAAATAATAATTATTAAATTTTTAGATTAATTATATTAATATTTTATGTTTATAAATCGTTTCACACCCACCACTAGTTTGTGCAGGTCTGGCAACACTGGCTTTGGGGTTTCGGTTTGTTTACGGTGCACGTGTTGCCCAAGAAGTCCAATTCTGACTTAAATAAGTGCACAACTATATCACAAAAATGGACAGCGAAGCGGATGACTACGAGATGAGCGGCTCCGAGAAGGAGTACGACGAGGAGGAGCGCGAGATTCTGGAGGATCTGCGTAAGCAACGCAAAAAACGACAGGAACAGGATCCCCGCCAAGAAGTTTTGGCCTTTAGCGACGAGGACGACGATGAGGATGAGGATGAGGACGGGGATGTGAAGGAACTGATGCGCGACAGCGACATCGAGGGAGCTGAGGATGACGACGCCGATCTGCCCAACACAATGGACTGGGGTAGTAAACGAAGCACCTACTACAACACAGACTTTGTAGACCAGGACTACAGCAGCTACAATGCTCAGGAGGAGGACCTGGCCCGCGCCGAGGAGGATGAGGCCAAAAGAATCCAGCTGCGTCTGGCCAAGCGGCTCAGCGAGGCGGATTTCCAGTTGGACGACGTCAAGGCAGACAGCAGTGGCGATGAAGAGGATACGTCCGCCAGTAAGTCGGCTCCGGGCATTAAAGTGAGTCTGAAAACAAAAATTATGTAAATATATGTTAAAATTTGTGTGGTTTTTGCAGATCACTACCGACCTGACAGGCCTTTCGGCACGTGAGCGACTCCAGCTTCTCCAGAAGGATTCCCCAGAGTTCCTGGGGCTTACACAAGACTTTCAGAAGCATCTAGAGGAGGTTAAAGAGCTGTTAACGCCAGTTTTGAACTATGTAAGGAACCATGGTGTGCCCATGGTACCGCCCTTGAAGTTCGCCAGTCTCTACCACAACGTGCTCGCCACCTACTGTTCCAACGTAGCCTTCTACTTGCTTCTGAAGGCGCGACGCAGTAGCGTCAAGTTCCATCCGGTGGCTAAGCGTCTCGTCCAGCTTAAGCAGCTAAGGGATCAGTTGGCGCCGCGCTACGAGGAGTACATACGGCCCCAGCTGGAGGCTCTGCTGGAAAGGATTCAGGACGGAGATGCCTTCACAGTTTTGGATGTATCCCAGCGCAAGGCCAAGCTTCAGATCTTGAACAAATACAGCAATGGCGAGGTGGCCGCCAATGAATCGACCGATGATGAGGGTGCTACAAAACAAAGGAACGATGGAGACCAACTGGAGGACGGCGGGGAAGAAGATGAGGATGAGGAGCCGGATGAGGAAGACGCACGCCGTGGCATCACCTACCAAATGGCCAAAAACAAGGGTCTCACTCCCCACCGAAAGAAGGAACTACGCAATCCGCGCGTCAAGCACCGCGGCAAGTACCGAAAGGCTCTTATCCGGCGCAAGGGTGCAGTGCGCACGGTACGGAAGGAGGTTCAACGCTACGGAGGCGAGATGTCCGGCATCAAGGCATCCGTCACCAAGAGTGTCAAGTTCCGTTCCTAGTAATCCAGATAGTCCACATTTTAATCAAATAAAAATCCAAAAAATATGTTTTAGTTTTGTCCAAATGCTAAGTTTAATAGGGAGTGTAGCTTGGAATCATTTTGGATATTCCACTCAAGGATCAGATGGATGTTGGCCGAGTTATGGGCTTTCGTATCGAGGCTTAAGATCGGATGGATATTGCCCGATATGGATATGGATATTGCCCGAGATATCAATATCTTCCCAAGGACGATATTTTGGAGTTTCATGATTTTCCCCATTTTTGAAGGGTATCCATAAAAAAAATTTGAAAAAATCGGATCGAAAATTATATTTTTAGGTTTTGATGCAGATCGGTGGAGAATCGATCCAGAAATCGTTTGAGGTATTACTCTTTAGGATCGGATGGATATTGGCCGAGATATGGCCTTCCCAACGGGTCTCAAGGGTTTTCTTAACTTTCAAAAAGAGTCTAGATCGGATCGAAAATATTATTATTAGGTTTTGATGCAGAATTGAAAAATAAATCTAGGAACCATTTAAGGTATTCCCCCTAGGATAGAGACAGATGTTAATCCCTTTCGAGATATACCTACCAATGGTTCAAAACTTCCCAAGCCGATTATTTTTTTGCTTTTATTTCACGTCTCTCTTGATTCATTTCAAGTTTACATTCAATTCTTCATTTTGAATTTGTACGTGTCAGTAAGTGAGGTGTTTTTTAAGGAAATACAAAAAATAAAAAATGGTTCAAAACAAAAACGGATGTAACTTACAAATATTTGTAAGCTCGTTCTTTTCAAAGAACGAAACAAAATGAAAAAGATGTTGAAACAAAAAACGGATATGTAACTTACAAATATTGGTTTGTAAAGCTCAATTTTGTACATGCGCTCCTGGCTTGGCTATAAAACCAATATCTTATAGGTACTTAATTACTAGAAGTTCGGTGGAAGCCTTCACAGATTCAGTAGCTTTCTGAAGTCATCGTTGGACTTCGAAGTTCCAGCTTCCTCCTTGTCTTTTTTCGAATCTTCGATCTTTCCGTTTGGTCCTGCCTCTGCGGATTTCTGCCCTTCGGTGTTGTCGTTTAGGCGTAGCTTCTTTTCGGCCACCTCCTTGCGCACCAAGGCCGTGGGAATCAGTGTGGTCGGCATGCGACGCTTAGGCGCCACCTTGGCCTTAGCAGAATCATTCGACGAGGACGTCCACTTCTTGCTCGGAGACAGAAGGTTCCTTGGCGGCGGATTCGATATCATCACAGAGATCTGCAAAGGCTCGACTATTAAAAGGGGAATGCGTTTACGGATTTTACTCACTTTTATGCCGCCCAACAGATACCCATCTCGTCCAGTCACCGCTGATTGGGCAGCAGATGGCACATCAAACTCCACGTAGGCGATACCCGGTTTGTTTCTGGAAGTAGGAAAGCGAGTTAAATCAGAGGAATTATTTTTCTCACCGACAATCACTCACTGTTTTTGTACCAAACGTACATCCTTAATGGTGCCGAACGGCGAAAAGAGGTTCTGCAGTTCTACCTTTGTGCAATCATTGTGCAGATTCTTCACAAAAATCTTATTAGTCTCCAGTTGTGCTGAAAAGAAATGTGAAAGGTTGAATGTCAAGTCCATAGACAGAAACCGAGCCTGGAAGCCTTACTTGAGTACTTAAAGTGGGATTCACGCGTCTCTGAAACGGCAATACGCTTTAAGGCTGCTTTGGCGGCAGCTGAAGTCGAAGCCACTGGTTCTTTGGCTTTCGGAGGCTGTTTCTTTGGTTGACGCTGATTAACCGAACTCTTCTCCTGCTGCTGGCGAGGATGGGCATTCCTCCATTTCGAATGCATTGGATTGGGAAGCAATTCATAATATTCCTTGGGTAGCTCCATACCCTGACAGGCCGCAATGGAATCGTAGCTGCCGCAAGATCTTTCGTAACGGCGAAGCATTTCCTGCACCATAAGACCATCCTTTAAAGTCGGCTGCTTGAGTGCCTCCAAAAGGATACCCCGAGTTTTACGGCCCTCAGGATTATACTGAAATTCCATTTGGGCAAAGTTGTGCCAAAGAAGACCATAGTGTGAGCTTTCAGGATACGCTACAGATTGTTAAAAGGGTAAGATATAGAATACCAGCTTTTTTTCTTTAAGCGTAAGAGACTCACCCAAAATTTGGCGCCAAATAAACTCGCCGTTTTCCGGACTAGCTAGCTTCGAGTACTCAACCTGCGCCCACAGCTGCAGAATCTCGTAGCGAGTGTCTGCCTGGTCGCCATACCAAGAGGAAAGGTCGTCCCAAGCCTTCTGGAAAGCCTCGCGAAGGCTGGCAACCTGCTCCTCATATTCGGATTCAGTTGTTCGCACTCTATAGGCGAGATAGTCCAAATGCAGCTCCACTGTCATACACATTTTTAGCCTTATGCGCGCCAGCATCGCTTTAACCTCGCTATCGATCTGATCTTTCTCGTAACAAGCGTCAAACATTTCCTGGAGGTATAGGTGGTTTAAACGGACGCTGGGACAGCGCTTACTTCCACGTTTTGCCAGGTCCACAGATTTATTACTTAGATATCCACGGCCGATGCGGCGCTCCAATAACTCGCGCGCATTTGGACATTCGGTGAAGTCTTCTGAACCGTCGAGTTCCGACACGAACCGTATGTATTCGATCCAAAAGGTATCATCGGAATCAAACTTTCCCACCAAACGCTCAAAGATGTAACGAACGATGGCGTTTCTAATATCCAAGCTGACTTCTGCGCGCTTCACTTCCTCTATGTTATATTTGTGTAACCTTTTCCACTCCCATGAAAGGTCAGTCGGCTTTGTGGTCTTTAAGTCAAAGTTGAAGTCATCCACAAGCATTTTGATAATATTACGTTCCTCCCTTGAGCAGTCCCAGGTGGTACAATGATGCTTCAATAGCACCTGCATAGATTTTTCCCCCCTTTTTTATACTGAATACTTGTTAATGAAATCTAGACTTACCCGAAACGACATCTTGTTTTCGTCTTTCTCGAGAAGCTCACGTAGCTTTTTACCGAAATCCGGTCGCTCTAAGTCGTAGTCACTGAGTAATCTGGCCCAAAGGACATGGTTCTCCTCTACGTTGCCTTTGTTCACCAGGTAAGTCACCACGAATTCGGCCAGCGCTGTATCTGGAAAAGTTTTCAATGCTATGAGTAAATAATTTCGGGTTCACATTGTATCGCATCTTACTGTATTCGACTTTCAGGGCAGTGGCGCACTTTTTCTCAAACGCCTTACGTTCCTCGGAGGTCTGGGTGACCACCAACAACATCTTGAGGTATTTTAACCAAATGTGAGCCGGAATGCCCCTATAATTGTCCATCATCTCCATAGTCCACTCAAAACGTTCAATGTCATTGAGTTTGCTGAAAGATAGGGTTATGTGTTATGTTACTTCCATATAGAATTTGAAAATGTTAAACCTACAGGGCAACGTCCGCCATTTTTTCGAAATGGTCTGTTGATTTCTTCGGCGAACAGAATAGCTTTTTGAAGGTGCGTTCTAGCTTAATTTCTTCCGAGTCCGAATCGGATTCGCTTCCGTCCTCGGACCCTATAGTATCATCAGATGATCCGTCATCAAGTTCATGGGAAACCTTTGGTTTGGCGCTTTTCCCGGAATTCTTAAATGGCTTCTCATCGGTCTCAGAGGATGAACTAATCTCAATGGTATCATCTGGCTGGGAAGATGGTTTACTACCCGATGCTACCGGCACAGGGTTCATCAGATCGAACTCATCGTCGAACTCTTCCAAGTCTTGGACCGGCATCTCGTCCAGCTCTCTCTCCAGCTCCTTTTCCAGCTGCCATAAGATTTATTAAGATTAAAGCCATTTTCGCGCTATTTCTATTTCCCCGATGCTTACCTGTCCGTCGCTGTCCATTTTGTGTGCAGTTTTCACAAAGTTTCGGATTTTCCTGGAAAATCCTAGCGTCGTTTGAATTCTGGGAAGTCAGAACCAGCATAAAAATCAGAAATGCGCATCAGGACTGGCCAAGCCACAACAGCTCGACAAATGGTATTGCAGTTTATTTCACTTGTAAGTTAATGTTCAAATGTGCTTACCCGTACCTTGAAAATTCAACTTATTTCGTTAGCTTTCGTTCTGAATAGTTGTCGAGGTCTGATGCAGCCCTCGCTAAAACTGGTGGAATTGGGTGCTGCCAGATGGTCTAATTCCCGGTGACTAAAGTACTATCGATGCAGTTATCGATAGCTATCGATAAATGAAAGTAGTCATTGCTTATACGATAAAATGATATTTAAACCTTCAGTTGAAATTTCAAAATTTGTTTTTAAATCTGAAAATATAAAATCACACCAAGCCCCAAACCTGTGAAAAAGTTTTAAATTTAAAGTCTTAGATGTACATTTTCAATTATTTCATTTTATTTCAAAATATCACGGTACATAGCCTCTCGAAAAGTTGTTAAATTCGAATTTTTTGTATAAATATTTTACATTTTATAGCTTCTTGACATTTGTTAATTTACTTGGCCTTTGTAAAGGTGTTAATAGGTACAGGTACAGATTTTTCACATAAATATGCAATTACATTTTAGTGTTTAGGCCTAAGTGTTCATAAATTCTCCTTCGTTACATAAAGTTTATATGGTTATAGGTTTAAAACCTTTAAAAGTCTATATATTTATATCAGTTCTTTAGATTTCTTTAGATTCAGTTCTTCCGAGGATTGTATATGGTCTTCTTGTCTTCATATATCGTTTTTTAATTTTGATTTTGTTTTATATATAGATCCTATTTTTTTAAATATTAAGATGCGATAGGAAAAAGCTCGAACTCGATGCAGAAGTTATCAAAGACATGTAGTTGTTTGGTCAATGGTCCAAAAGTCAACTTCAAATCGGGGCGAGTTAGCATGTCGGTAATAAGGTGTTTCTGAGACGTATCCTGGACGTGGAAGTTCAGCGGCTGGGTACGATGGCGCAAGGCTCTGTTTATGTTTAAGATCGAGGACTGGAAGAAACTCATATCGACCAGCTTTACGCTAATCATTTTCAGCTGTGGGCACAGGTATATTAGGTCCCAAAAATGATTACCAGTTCCACACATGTTCGTGCGCTTCAAATGTATAACCTCGAGGCGCTTGAAATGCTTAAGCACCTGACTATATTGCGCACGAGCCTCAGTATCATCAGTATCGGGCTGAATATCGTCAGGGCTATAGCACATCCAGAAATCGCTAAGGGTGATGGAAAGGACGTCGTGTGCCCTAGTCTCAAGCAGACTCCGCAGCGGGGCCCAGTTTTGGCCAACTTCGTTACAGCAAAAGATGCACAGCTTGGGAAGCTCGGTCAGTAGCTTTAAGGCATTCTCCTTGTTAATGTTTGTGGCCTTGATCCAGAGTTGCTCCAGATTCTTCAACGAACATATAGCTTCTACGTAGGGAGTCGCTTTCAAGGTGTACTCGTCATCGAAATCAATGGAGAGCGCTGTAATATTTTTTGCGCTATCGCATACTACCCAAAAGTTGTGCGTCGTCCAATACTCTGAGGCCTTCACAACGTGGAGATGAGTGAGGCGATTCCATTTGGAGAAGTTTCGGCCGGTGGGAGTACAATTTTCACCGTCCACAAGCAAACGCTCGATATTGGGAAAGCAATCGGCAAGTACACCAATTTCCCAGTCGATGCTTGTCCGCATTTCAAATTCATATACAATTTTCACTATTATCGTTAAGATACGAGCCTTGGAAAAAATGTGTCTACGGAACACATTTAATTGTGGTTCCCGATCATCGCCCATTGTTAGATGAACTTCTACCACAGTGGAACAAATGATCGACAAGAAGGTATTTAGAAGCTCCAAATCGGTAAAGTGGTTCAAGTCGATGTGATGGTTGGTTCGGCGCCTCCAGGAATAAGAAGTAATATCCGCCAGGCGGGTTGTTGGCTCAGTAGCTTTCCACAGACGTAACTTATCCTCCGTGTTTAAGTAATCCATAATATTGAGCAAACAATAGTTGTTGAGATCCGCCAAGTTCATCATGTACGCCAGTCAGTAACAAAATTTGAAAAAGATATTGTCCTGTTCGTTCGTGTCAGCTTTTTTTCACTAGGGATGCGCTCTTCTAGAACGCTCTTCTGCCTCTGAAGATGGGCCCTCTAAAAACTCACGAGACTATCATAAATGTAATCTCTAACAGACTAGAAACGATAATACTGTTATGAGGAGAACTTACTTAATTTGATATTTAGGAATTGTTTCTTTCTTATTTATTATAATTTTAATTGATTTTGTTTTGGAGTACTTGTTTGGAGTACCTACTTAGTTTTATATTTTAAATTTTGGAAACTTTGTAAAGAAATAACAGTGAAACCTAAGCCAAATTTTAGAAAAAAAAATTGTTCATTAATTGTAATTTTATTTGCTATATAATTATTTTTTAAGTTTATAATATTTATTATGTCTGCTAGCTTCTTCACAGGGTTGTGTTGTTTATAGCCAGGGTCCACTGCTCTGGCGTTTATGCGCACTGAATTTGGTAATGCCTGGTCACACTGCTTGCGATTCCCGCCAAAAACATTGCATACGGCGTGCAATTTTCGCTGGCGTTTTGTTTTGTGTTTACTGCTGAGCGGAAAGGAGCGCATATCCCCGAAAACTACTTTAATTACTCCATCAGCCGCTGTGTAAACTACTGTCAATAGCATCGAGATGGCCCACGACGGGGAACAGTTCATCAAGGATATTCAGCGCGAGTATGTGGACTTCTTGGACGATGAGGAGGACCAGGGCATCTATGCCGGTCACGTCAAAGACATGATAGCCGAGAAGAGCAAGCGTCTGATCGTGAACGTCAACGATCTGAAGCGCAAGAATCCGCAACGGGCTCTGGGCCTCCTGAGCAGTGCCGCGGACGAGCAGCTGGCCTTCGGCCGGGCCCTCAAAGAGTACGCCTCCACGGTGGACCCCAGCTATGCCAAACTGCACGAAGATCTGTTCGTGGGCTTTGAGGGGTGCTTCGGCAACCGCCACGTTACTCCCCGATCCCTCACTTCGATCTACTTGGGCAACATGGTCTGTGTGGAGGGTATCGTCACGAAGGTGTCCCTCATCCGGCCCAAAGTGGTGCGCAGCGTCCACTACTGTCCCACCACCAAGAAGGTTATGGAACGCAAGTACACAGATCTTACTTCCTTTGAAGCCGTGCCCTCAGGCGCCGCGTATCCCACCAAGGACGAAGATGGCAATCTGCTGGAAACTGAGTTTGGCCTGTCGGTCTACAAAGATCACCAGACGCTAACCATACAGGAGATGCCGGAGAAGGCTCCGGCGGGACAGCTGCCGCGTTCCGTGGACATTGTTTGCGACGACGATCTCGTGGATCGGTGCAAGCCCGGCGATCGGGTCCAGATCGTAGGTAGCTACCGCTGCTTGCCGGGCAAACGAGGCGGTTACACTTCAGGCACCTTCAAGACCGTGCTCCTGGCCAACAACATATCGCTGCTGAGCAAGGAGAGCAACCTGGACATCTCGCGCGAAGACATTATGCTCTGCAAGAAGCTGGCCAAGAACAACGACATCTTCGAGCTCCTCAGCAAGAGCCTGGCGCCCTCGATCCACGGCCATGCCTATGTGAAGCAGGCCATTCTGTGCCTGTTGCTCGGCGGCGTGGAGAAGCTCCTGCCCAATGGCACTAGGCTGCGTGGCGACATTAATGTGCTCCTCATCGGCGATCCCTCGGTGGCCAAGTCCCAGCTGCTGCGCTACGTGCTGAACACGGCTCCGAGGGCGATTCCCACCACGGGCCGCGGCTCCAGCGGTGTGGGTCTGACGGCGGCCGTCACGACGGATCAGGAGACGGGTGAGCGACGCCTGGAGGCGGGCGCTATGGTCCTGGCCGATCGGGGCGTAGTCTGCATCGATGAGTTCGACAAGATGAGCGACATCGACCGCACAGCCATTCACGAGGTGATGGAACAGGGCAGGGTGACCATTTCCAAGGCCGGCATCCATGCCTCTTTGAATGCGCGCTGCTCGGTGTTGGCCGCCGCCAATCCTGTCTACGGCAGGGTAAGTTTTCTCATAAAAATCTCTCCCAGAATACTTAGCAACTCCTCTCTGGTTATCCCCTTCAGTATGATCAGTACAAGACCCCCATGGAGAACATTGGTCTGCAGGACTCGCTGCTCTCCCGTTTCGATCTACTTTTCGTGATGCTGGACGTGATCGACAGCGATGTGGACCAGAAGATTTCGGACCATGTGGTGCGCATGCACCGCTACCGCAATCCCAAGGAGGCCGACGGCGAGCCCCTGTCCATGGGCAGTTCCTATGCCGATTCCCTGGCCTTTGTGTCCCGAAACGAGGAGGTAAGTCCCTTGGATAAGGTTCCTCCTCCTTCAGAAATAACCTGAAATGGTGTCCTCTTCCCCAACAGAAAAAAGACACGGAGGTTTATGAGAAATATGATGCCTTGCTGCATGGAAAGTCCCGGCAGCGCCACGAGAAGATTCTGTCCGTGGAGTTCATGCGCAAGTACATCCACATTGCCAAGTGCATGAAGCCCAAGTTGGGGGAGCAGGCCTGCGAGGCGATTGCCAACGAGTACTCCCGCCTCCGTTCGCAGGAGGCCCTGGAAACCGACGTGGCTCGCACCCAGCCCATCACGGCCCGTACTCTGGAGACCCTGATCCGTTTGTCGACGGCCCATGCCCGCGCCAGGATGTCCAAGTCGGTGACCATCGACGACGCCCAGGCAGCCATCGAACTGGTGCAGTTCGCCTACTTCAAGAAGGTCCTGGAGAAGGAGCGCGGAAAGCGCCGTCGCAACAGTGGCTCCTCCGACGAGGAGGACGGCCAGACCACCGCCACCCAGAGGTCGCCGTCGCGTCGCACCAAGAGGACTCGCACCGAAGCGGCTGGCGTCGACAGTGACGAGGAGGAGATCGAGACCCCGCAGCCGGATGCCGGGGATCTGACGCGCCGCGAGACCCGCCGCTCTCTGCCGGCCACTGGACGCTCGGCTGGCTCCCAGCTGGCGACCTCAAGCGAGGAGCAATCGACACCATCGGCCGGTCCGGCCACCATCACCGACGCCCGTCTGGGCGCCTTCAAGAACGGATTGCAGCGCCTGTTCCGCGATGCTCGCGAGCAGAGCCTGGCCCTGGCCAGGATCACCACCGCCATCAACGAGGGCAATGTGGAGCCATTCAGCGGCGGCGAGATCGAGGCGGCCGTCCACCGTATGACCGAGGACAACCAGATCATGGTGGCCGACGACATCGTCTTTCTCATTTAAGATCCTCACATTCCGGAAACTCTCCAGTTCTTCATCCTCATCGTGCACCGGAAACCTATATTTTGATGCTCTCATGTAGCGGTTAAGTTGTATTTTTGTTTCTATTTATATGATAATAAACACTTTCGAACTACCATTGGCCAAATAATTATCCTTCGTCCTTGATTCCCATCTCCAGGATGAAATCCATCGCTTCAGTTTATGGTTTACTTATATTTGAGACAGTCGTAGACACAAAAATAGGATTAGAACAAATACATAATTCAAATATTGGAACAGAACTGGCCTTGGATCGCAAGGATAATCCATGGTTGATAAAAGGATATTTTAGCATCACATTTGTGGCGAATGGGAATTCGTAGCTTGAACCCGTATCAAGATATATCGATGTGGTTATAAGGTAGAGTTGCCTATTTGAGATAGTCAAAGGACATGAGCATTTTCGTGGGGATCTACTACAAGATTTTGGAATAAAATATGAATTATAGTTAATACTTGGCTTTCGCTAACATCTGATGCTGTAACTATCCATAAATATTACAATTAAACTAGACACGGCTAAATACAGCGACTAATCTCTTGGTAAAACTTATGTACAAAGGACCTCGCCACACAGACTGACAGGACACACACACACACTCACACAGACACACACTGAATAACAGACAGACCCCGGCAGGGGGAGGGGATCAGAGCCAGGATCAGAGGTTCACCACATTCTTGAGATCCGGCGGCAGCAGACCCTTCATGCATTCGATTTGGGCCCTGATCTGCTGCTGGGTGCCATTCGGTCCTCCGCCTTCCAGCGCGGCAGCCTTGTCGCTATAGAGATTCAGTTTCTGCTTGAGCTTCAGTATCATGTCGATGATCTCAACCTCCTGCTTGTCGTGCGCCCAGTGCTCCAGGTTCGCCTCGGAGAGGGCCTGCAGCTGGAGGTCCTGAAGCGTCAGCTGCAGCTCCCGGTGGCGCGCCTCGTACCATCCCCGGAAGTTGGGTGAGCGGAAGAAGCGGCGGTACAAGCCCTTCCAGTCGCCCTTCAACGGTGACGTTAGCTGCGGCCCGGCAGTCTCCAACGTGGCCAGGAAGTCGTCCAGCTTGAAGCTGCTGGCGTTGGGCGCCGATTTGAACGGACTAATGTCCTTTTGGAGTGGCATCAGCGAGGCCATGTACCGCTCCAGCGGAATCATAAAGCTCTGGGTCAGCTCCAGCAGATTGCGGCGTATGAGGGCGGTCTGGACGTGCTCCGGTCGTTTGGTTTTCATGCCCAGCAGCACCTTCTTGATCAGGGACTTGTCCTTTTTCAGGTAAGGCTTGTACTTGCTGTGCAGTCCGGCGGCGGAGCTGTCCCCTGTTCCGCCGATGCCACCGCTTCCGTTGGAGCCGCCTGAGACACCTCCTCCGTTCAATCCCGCGCTGGACTTGGCGGCTCTGGCAACCAGGTCTCCGGCTGCTCCCGACGAACTGGAGAACGAGGTGGCCGAGGCTATGCTTCGAGCGTGCTTCTGGCTGAGCAGCAAATGCTGTTGTTGTTGCATGTTTTTCTGAAAAAGAGCGAGACGGGTGATGGTGAGTGAAAGGGATGCCATACAGCATGTATACCTTACCTGGTTGTCCACCAACCGCAGCATGTGCGGCCAGTCCTTGAGGAGCTTCACAAAGAATGGATTCGTAACTCCGAGAATGCAGGCAGGCAGCGATTTGGCGTTGGAGCACTCCTGGGTGAACTCGCGGAACTCGCTGTCGTGGATCGTGAAGTAGGGTCGCGCCTCAGCGCAATACTCCAGGGGGGCTATCAGCGCCAGGAGCGACTGAACCATGTAGGAGCAGTCGGCGGGCGAGGTGCCCACCACGACAATGGGCTCGCCGGTAATCACCAGCTCCCAGAGCGTGTACAGCTGCTCCATGACAAAGTCCATGGAGCGGAAGAGCTCGATTTCGTTGACGGAGGGCAGGACCTTTTGCAGTCCAGCCGGAAGCTGGGGTTCGGCTGGTGATCCCGTCGATGGTTCGGTGGTAGTGGTTGCATTAGTCTTCCTGCTGGTCGTCGCCCTGGGAATGCTGATCTGGTAGCAGCAGTTGAGGAGCGGCAACTGCAGGAGACTGCCCACTCTGAGGCCGGGCCACTGGCTGTTTATTTGCTCGCTGATCAGTCGGATGGCGTCAATGCCTTCCTCGAAGTAGCGCGGCGCCAACTGGTTCAGTATGTCGTAGTAGAGATTAAAGAACGGCAGCCGTGTTATGATGATAAAGCTCTTCTGAAAGTATCCACGCGGCAGATTGGGGTCCCGCTTTTGGCGAAAGTAGACGAAGCCCCAGAAGTGCGACGCATCCTGGCGCAGTGCGGGCGAGCACTCCGCATTGTATCCTTGCAAGGATTCCTGTCTGCGAGTGCATCGCAGGCGCATGTGAAACTTGGTGTCGCCCATGCAGCCGGAGTTGGAGTCCGGGAAGGCCATGTAGCAGATGTTGCTCACCTCCTGGTCGGTGGGCATAAACTCGGCGGGATACACGTGCTCCAGAGCCTGCCCAAGGTTCAAATCGAAGGTAACCACGCAGAAGCAGTGAATCCACTGCGAGAAATTCACCCAATCGGTGACGCTTGGCTGGGAATTCGAATTGCATTTGTCCGTCTCCTTGTCCGCCTCGGATGCCCCTCGATCTCCAGCTTCTCGCGAATCCATGTCCTTGATCCTGGCATCCGCGCTCATCATAGGTTGTTGATATTTACAAATATATTCTACATTTACAACAGTGCAATGGCAATTAGGGATGTGCGATAGCTGCTACCTGTTATCAGTTACCTGTCACGAACCCAAAGCGCGCGCCAGACACAACTTTTGATTATTTATTCGGAAAATATTTTAAATTTAACATCACATTTGGTATGTAAGTTAATATTTTAAATAAATAATTGTTTCAAAATTGGCCATATATATGCGTTGATCCATATTTTTTATAGGGAGTGGTTATGTTTTTGATTATTTAAATCACAGATAGTGAGAAAGCATTGCTCATCTCTGTTATGAGGAATTATCATATCAAAACTTTCCCTTCTTGTTTTTATTTTGCACTTTCGCTGGGGACTGCCAACTTAGTTTGCAAGAGCTACCAGATTGGCAACTATCGATAAATATGGAATGCCAACTCAGTTTTTGAGGTTACCGGAGTCTTAAAACCATCGATAACAGCGATGGACAACCATCAGGAGGAAAGTTGCCAGATGGATCAAGCTATTGATAAACCGTGTAAGGCCAAGACTAGTGATGGTCAAGATATGATAACAATATTTGGTTATTTAAAAAAAGTATTAAATAAAAAGAATTAATTTAACAACCCTGACGCCATATGAACTTGATACACATTCATACTCATATAAAAGAATAATTTAGTTAGCTGTTAGCTATTATTGTCCTCCCTTTTAAGCAAAAACGACAGTAAAATCAGCGTCATTTCGCGCCGAAAAGAGCGGCATCTGTTTGTTATTGTTTGATGAAATTGCGAAATGCCAATTGCTGTTTTTAAATCCGTTCGCGAAGTTAGCAGCGAAGATTCGGTATAACCCACACATCAGAGAACCCTTGAATTAGTTGATTATCCTCTTGCAATTTTAGGTGCACTCTGCGGAGAACCTGCTTAAGGAAAATGCCGGCAAAAAGTGGCGCATCAAGTCCAGTGGCGAGAAGTCCGCCTATGTCATACTGGAATTCCAGGAGGCTCAGCAAATTACGGGCATTGATATTGGCAACGAGCACTCCGCCTTCATAGACGCAAAGGTCAGTCGGACTATGGCTTCGGACGATTTTAAGGAATTGTTGCTCTCCAGCTCATTCATGACCCCGATCGAGAGCAAAAACTCCAGCAACCAGAACCGGGTACGCTGCTTTGGCGCCTCTGCCCTGAACGAGGACGCTCTCAAGGAGAAGTGGACGCTACTGAAGATTACCTGCACGCAGCCGTTCAACCGTCACGTCCAGTATGGTATCTCTTTTGTCAAAGTTCATGTGGTGGCTGCTCCAACAACGAATACTTCTGCTGCGGCTGCTCCCAAAGTGAAGTCATTGCTTCCAGAAAAACTCATGACGTTTGGTGGTTTTAAGTTGCGTGAAGATTCGCCCGACTCTGAGTCTGATTCTACGCAGTTGTCGCGATTCCAGCGCTGGAAGAAGGAATCACATCAGCAGAGTCCAGCTGCCACCACAGCAGCTGCCATCCGAGATGCGGGATCTTCCGCATTGAGAAGATTAAGCAATGGTATAGCCGGAACATCCAGTGGCGCGTCCACAACATCACCCGCTGCCGCTTTTGGACGCTCTGGAACTGATTCGCCGCCTGTCTCGGACGCTAAGCGCTTGGATCGCAATCGAGAGTCCCTGCTGTTCGGTGAGGAAGACGAGGACGAGTCCTTGGGAGAAATCAGCGCCAAGAAACGGCGCTTGAGCAAACAGCTGGAGGCGGACAAGGACAGGCGACGAATCGAGCAGGAAAAAGAGAAGGAGCACAAAAGTAGCAAGTCGAAGAGGCTTTCCCTGGATAGGTCCTCTTCTAAAGAAGCCAACCACACTAAAAAAGAAGATAGATCTTCGTCCAAGGAAGACAAAACTGCCAAGAAAGAGGACCACTCTTCGTCCAAAGAAGTTAGAACTTCAGAAAAGGAGGATAAACCATCTAGGAAGGTTGAAAAAGCTGGACAGAACAAATCTCATGATGTCTCCACAACTAAAGTCAAAGAAAGTCCACGGCCATCCACCCAGAAGCGCCATTCATCGCCTTCTGGACGAGCTGCCACGCCAGCCAAGAAGCAAAAAGTCCTTAACGATACCATTCAATATCGTCCATTCAATCAATTGCTAAGAGGAGTGGTCCTGGTGATCAGCGGAATTCAGGAAACTATTATTTTGGAATGATTTATTGGCTAATACTTAACTGACACTCTGTTTTCCCACAGAACCCCGATCGTGCTGACCTACGTTCGAAAGCAACCTCTATGGGCGCGAAATACAAAGCCGACTGGGAGCCAGGATGCACTCATTTGATGTGAGACCCTACATATGGCTTCTAGATTCTCTTGATCCAAAGATTTCATTCTATTCTAGTTGTGCCTTCAAGAACACCCCGAAATACAACCAAGTCAAGGGAAAGGGAAAGATTGTGACACGCAGCTGGCTTGAAAAGTGTCATTCCCTCAAGAAGTATCTACCCTGGCGACGATATGCCCTGGACACGGCCGATCTTGGCCAGCCGGAGAGCGATGAGGAGTTGTGCGATGAGACGATGAAGCCACGTCGTGAGTCCAGCGATGCTGATGATGTGGTTGTGGTAAACGAGGATAGGAAGATGGAGGTCACCTATGATGGGGATAAGAAGGATGTGGGACAGGAGGCATCGTCTGGAATCGATACTGAAGATGAACTGGAAAAGGTGGCGCAAAGTAAGGTTCTTTTTATTCAAGTTTTTCTCCTTTTATAAAAAATCTTTTAAAAATTTAGAAAATTCTGAAAATAAAAAGAAAAGAGTCAAGAGTCCAGTTATGACGAAGTCCGACGATATATACGATGCCAGTACCGATGAGGAGGATTATTTGGCGGAAAAAAAGAAGCAGATTGTAGTCCTCGACTGAGTTCCTCGAAATATTTTTAAATTAAGTATAAATATTTAAATTGTTTGTAAGTTGTTTTTCAAATTCTTGTTAGTTATATATTTTTTTTTGGAATAAAACTAAAAGTAGGATTTCGAAAAGGCAGCTGTCTTTAACCCAAAAAGTAGGCTTACATTTTCAGCTGTTTTGAAGAACGTTTTCGAGAACTGCAAACTGTAATTAGTGCTGGCAACGCTGCGCTTTGGACAATAACGGTAAAACCAACCCCCTGGAAAACAGGTGGCAAGCAACAGCTGGCTGCTTCTGACAGTTCCACTCTCTTTTTCTCTCTCATTTTCGTAGCTTTTGGGCGCCCCGACTCGCTCGCACACGCATCCCTGTGCCTGGCGGACAAAAAGAACCCTCTTCGGGCCTCTCGCACGGACCCTGGCTAACGGTGAAAAACTCTCTCCCGTCCAGGCAGCAGTCGTGTGTTTGCTGTCGAGCGAAAAAGAGAGCCTCATTGGGAGTTTTTTCGAATCGAATCGCAACTGGATTGTTTATTTATGGTAAATATATCCAACACCCAGAATCCCCATCAATGGTATAGCCGAGTGCTATCCGAGATTCTGGGGATTGTAGTTTCCAAATCCTTGGTAATCCCTCTCAAGTCCCCCAGTACTCCAGTACTTGGCCGGAGCGGAAGAGAGACGGGAAACGGAAATGAAAATCCCAGTCGAATTGGAAAATCGATACAATCGAGCTATAATTAAAAATATGCTGATTACTTTCAAACTTGTTTCCTTTTTTAAGCACTTGGATTAGTAAGTGGACTGAGTGCTACAGGATCTGAAGGCCAAGAGAAGTGAGGTATATATTCTATCCCTGTACCAAGCCATCCATCACCCACAACCCACCCACTCCCCACAACATGGGAATACATTTTAATAGAATTCTCTTTACAGATCGAAAAAGGTTCCATTTATCAAGTTTGAGACCTAGACCTTAACAAGATGGGTAACGAGACCTCCCTGCCCATGGACATGTGCTCCAACTTCGATGCCGACGAGATCCGACGTCTGGGCAAGCGTTTCCGCAAGCTGGATCTGGACAACTCGGGGGCCCTGAGCATAGACGAGTTCATGTCCCTGCCGGAGCTGCAGCAGAATCCCCTCGTCCAGCGGGTGATCGACATCTTTGATGCTGATGGCAACGGCGAGGTGGACTTCAAGGAGTTCATCCAGGGCGTCTCCCAGTTCAGTGTTCGCGGCGACAAGCTGTCGAAGTTGCGTTTTGCATTCCGCATCTATGACATGGACAATGACGGCTACATTTCCAACGGGGAGCTGTTCCAGGTCCTCAAAATGATGGTCGGCAACAACCTGAAGGACACCCAGCTGCAGCAGATCGTGGACAAGACCATCTGCTTCGCCGACAAGGACGAGGACGGAAAGATATCGTTCGACGAGTTCTGCTCGGTGGTCGGCAACACGGACATCCACAAGAAGATGGTGGTCGATGTCTAAGGACGGTCGGAATTCCGAATTTGAAACTCTGAATGTGCGTGTACCTTCCGTTCAACCTGTTCAGCTTTATATACATTTAGTAAATACATATAGTAAATGGATCCCGTGTATGTATGTATGTCTGTCTGCGGTCTGTGGTGCCAAAGCCAAAATCCAGAATCCAGAATACAGAAACCACAAAAGGAATATATTGTCTATTGGATGTAGTTTGTACTCATATTCGAAACCACCGGCAACGGACCACTACAAGAGCATACCCCTCGCGTCCCCCATTCCTCCCGCATGCGCCGGCCCTGATAAGTATGCTATAGATGACTTAAGATTGAGGACATCATCCTAAACTAACTCTAGTTTGTACTATATCCTAACTCTACGTTCAGTTTAAGTTCATCTTTCGACTAAATGTTGTGTATAAGATATATTGTATGTAAAAAATCTAAAGAAAAGAAATCTACAACAACTACAAATTAAAGAAATGTTTATCGAAAAAGCAAAAGGCATTCAACATTTTTGGGGCTGGGCTTGGTGGATCTACAATGTCCTCGAACGCACTTGGCCACGCAGTCCTTGGGTCCTTGAGTCCCTTAGTCCTTTAGGCGTTTGGTAACACGTGCGTGTCTCTCAGCTCGTCTCCCAGAGCTTCCGAAATCCCCTCCCCCCCAACAAAAAAACAATAAAGAACAAACCCTCGACAAAAAAAAACCACGAGGCGGCCAACGCAACCAAAAACTTTTTGGCCGTTGGCAACGATTAACTGTTTTGTAGGTCACCGATTTTCCAACTGTCAGGGTGTGTGTTAACGCGCGTGCATGTCCATGTGTGTGTGTGGTTTCCCCTGTGAGGTGTCATACAGGTGAAGAAATTATTAGGGGGTTTTATGGCACTATAGGATTACAAATACCAAGTTCTTTCTAGTGGTAGATTTTTTTTAGAGTTTTTGAAACTTTATCATATAATTTGGACTGGAAAATCACTTGAATTTATGACGATTATCCGAATATATTTCTCAAAACCTAAATATTACGAATACGTATACGTTAAAAACACATTTTTAAAGATAATACCTAAGCCTTTATAGCTTAAATCATAAACCAAAAAATTAAAAATAAAATAAACCCAAAAATTGAGCCACTTTTTTTTAATATTAAGTATACGCAATGTGGTCTTTTAAAAACAGACTTGGCTTTTAATTTAAAATTAGTTATAAACAATAATAATATAATTAAACTATAATCCACAACTCTAGAACTTCCAATCCTACTCAGATATCAAGTATACGCCAAGTAGCCTACTCAAATATTACGTATACGCCTCATAGCCTCATAATACTTTTTCAAAATGATCTCTAAGGTTTCTTTCAGTGCCAACAGGAAGCCAGCAAACTAAAAAACTAAAAAAAAAAAAACAACTAGCTTCTAGGTTCCGTGGAGAACTTGTACGGCAACAGAGCCTTGACCAAGGACCTCGTAGTGCCTGCCAAAGTCCCCAGGGGCGGCCATAGTGTGAGTGTGTGTGTGTGTGTGTGTGGGTGTTAGAGAGAGTGTGTGTGTGCTTGGTATCAATAAATTATTATATGCTGTCTGTCGCAAGCTGGTTCGTTAATCATTTTCGCCTAGGCCCTGCCCCTTGAACTCCTACACATGCCAGCCCCCTTGCTACCGAAGCCCAATAACGGTATTTCCATTTTGAAAATTAGTAGGGTTAATACCGGGGTTACCTGCCTACCTGCCGGTGTCTAATTCCGCCCCCGATTTTCACCCCCTAACCCACCTTTCTATCAAAGGCGCTCCTGTTGCTGCGTCACAAGGTGGCTTCGGCATCGGCATCGGGACATCGGTTTTGACCTTTTTCGGTTTTCGGTTTTCGGCTTTTTGGTATTAATTGTTTTGATTAATGTGCTCCAATTTTCGGATGGTACGTAACAGCGCCGGGCCCCAAATAATCGGGCATTTTGCCTTTCCGACTCTCGTCTATCATTTTCCAATTCCCGGCCGGAAGGAGGCGCCAGGCCCAGACAGGCAGGACTAATTTCCATCGAACCATGGATCGGATCCATCCGACAGAACAAAACTAGATGTCAAAATCCATTGTCAAGCCATAAAATATATTGGCCATAATAGAGTAATAATGCCCGTATATTTTAATATCTTTTAGCATCTTCTTTTATTGATTTCTTTTTGGGTATTTTTAGTTTTAGTTTCGGTTCGAGCCTAGAAACTTATTTCGCTTCAATGGAAACTATTTAGACCGAAAGAGGCCTTTTTTTTATAAATTATGTATAACAATTTTTCCCAATTTTAATGGGCTGTTGAGCAGAAGGGATATAACGGGCGGGGTGGGGCGGTACGGGGAGTGGCCACCACACAAATCAATATACGTTTTATTTATTTATTTATTGTTTTTTTTTTTGGTTTTTTTTTTGGTAATGAAATTCAGACAGGTTGGGGATATCATATAACCTCAAAACGAACAAAAATTGTCAGCTTTTATATTCAGTAGGCCGGAATCTCGGGGCTCACCGGAGCTCTCCAGATCCCCGCTCCAGAGCCTTCGAGAGCCCCTGGCTTTGGCATTAGTTTCCGACCGATCCCCCCCTCCCAGCCCCCGGCGCGAGTAAAAGCTTTTTAGTTTATTCTGTTTTTCTGTTTTCTTTGTGGGTTGTTGTGTTTTCGCAATAATAATCGCGGCATTAAGTCAAAAGCGGGCCTGCAAAAACAAATGCCAAATCAATGTCCATGTGTGTGTCTCCAAGGCAGTGGCGTGGCCCTGCAGGGGGATGCTAGCTTAATTATAATTAATTAATTATTTCATTTCCATGCAGAGTATCTCCATATTTGTGTAAAAAGAGGACGAATCCTTGATCTTTAAGGGGGCACTCTGAAAAAAAAAAAACAAAAGTTATCAGACATTTCGAAAATGTAATTAAAGTTCTGAATTAAAATGCTCAGAGGGGGGGTTGGCGGGAGTCTCCCGCGTACGCCTCTGCGTGTGTGTGTGTGTGTGTACGGTTGAGTGGCATGTGTGTGTATTGTGCGATAAAAGTTGACTCGTGCCAGTTTCGAGCTGTAACCGAAAACGCATACAAAACAAAAAGCGCCAAAAAGGAGGGGGTGGTAGGTGACAAAGAGCGGTGGACCTCCAAAGGGGGTGGTGCAGGGCGGAAGGTGTGGTGTGGGCAGCGGGAGCCAAATACAATGTGAATGGGAATTACAAAAACAAGCATCAACAACCACCGTTAGCACCACTCTCCTTTTGCCCTTTTCTCTCCTCCGTGTCCTCGTCCTCTCTCCCGCTCTTGCTCGCTCTCTGTGGGTTCGCCCATCTGTTACCGCCCACAGGACCATAAATTCACCATTACCACGCAGCTACCTCAACACTGCAGCCCTATTCCCACAATTCCCGCTTACCAATTCCCCCCAACCACCATCCCTCGTCCTTATTAAAGAGGTGGCAACTAGCAAACGCCGGTGACGCAACGGAACTCTGGCAGACCGATTCCGATTCCGATTCGGAACCCGATTCCGTAGCCAGGACCTGACCCACTAACCCTTCAAAAAAAGAGGCCACAAATTCCAGGTTCCAAATGGAATGCTCACTTTAAAATAAATTCTATAAGAAATTCTCAAATTGTTTCTGAATAATTGGTTTTGAAAAATTCTCTTTTTTGAAAATAAGTTTTTGAAAATCCAAGATGTCTGACCCCAAGCAGGGTCTACCGTTAGTCGTTCCCTATTCCCGATTCCCGATTCAGTTGCATGCATTAAGCGAAGTGCCTTGTGTTATGTTTTTCTTTTCGTTTTTCGGCCCAGTGGTGTAGTCCAGAGGGGTCCCTACAACATCACTCATACGACATGTTGGCTTGACTTTTTTTTTATAATTTTAATTAATGAAATAAAAGCTCAAAAACGGATATTAATAGTTTTTTAGGCTTAGTTTTAAGTGAAATTTGATATATCTTGAAAATCAATGCTAAAAATAAACGTTAATAAACAGTAGCATACCTTTGCGGGTTACTTGGGAAACCCAAAACCCGAAACCGGGCTTCAGCCTCGGCCCGTCTCCCCCCTTTTTGGAGCCGAAAAAGCCAGCCACCGCCACCGCTGCTTTGGGAGCGAAAGAAATGCCGGAGAGCGGTGGGCAAAAGGGAGAGAGACCGACTAACCGACCGACTGCCGAAGCAGCAGCAGCAGCAGTAGCAGCACCAGCAGAAGCAGCAGCAGAGGCAGCAAGCAGCAGGCAGCAAGCAGCAGGCAGGCAGGCAGCAACGCTGCTATATACACGGTGCCGAGCAACAAATTGAGTCAGTATCGCACAAACAACACTAACGGAAACATCAACGTGAAAGCGACGAGACCGAGACGGACGCCCTCCGTCCGTGTTTTGTGTCTGTCTGTGCCTGTGCCTGTGCCTGTGTCTGTCTGTCTGTGTGTTGAGTTGAGTTCAGTTCAGTGTTCACTTTAGTCGCGCTCTCCAAAAGAACTTTAATCAGCAGTTACCAACTACACACACACACCACACACACGCACTCACGCACTCCAACACACACATGACACACACGCACTCGTACACACAGGAACGCATATAAGGTGGAAAACAATAATACAAGAAAGAAGAAGCGCAGCCAAGAGCTCGGCATCAGGATCAGCGCGGAGAGAGCGGCTTTTGAGTGTTAGGATCGCAGAGGATAGAGAGCGAGATAGCGGGCAAAAGAGGAAAGGAGGAAAGGAGGCAGAAAGCCGAGGACTCTGCGAGCGCCCGAGGGCGGTGAGCAAAGTTTGACGTTTGCTAACTGCAATCGGCACTTAGCACTTTTGAAAAGTTTGCCAACTCTCCCTCGGGCTATCAATAAAATCATCCCAAGCAACATAGCAGGACAGGCTATATTAATAGACAGGGGCAAACATCACAAAAAAAAAAAAAAACAGAAAAACCAGAAAGTAAAAAACTGCAAAAAAAAATGCATAAAAAAGCGTAAAGGAAGGCATCGAGAGCAGCGGAGTCGCCGTCGTCATATGCGTCGTGGGTGTCGTACAACGTACATATCGTATATATAGATGCATATTCCCATCTATATATAAAAATAAACATAAAAAATACATCTTTTTTTTTTCTTGTTATTCTATAGTTAATAAATAGTTTTTGTGCAAGAATAAAAAAAAAAAAAAGCAAAAAATACAAAAAAAAAAAAAAAAAGCGCCCAAGGCGGCCAATGGAAATGCCAAAGAAAAAGCAACAAAATTTACAACGACACCAGCAGCAACAACAACAACAACAACAACTGAAACAGCAACAACAACAGCGAAATCAACAAAGGAAGAAGAAGCAAACATTGCAGTTTCCCGATACATAAGTCCACCGATACCGTTCCGTATACGCCCCGTTGTACCCCATTCCCGTTTTCCATTCCCCAGAAAGAAATTCCGATTTTTGCGGTACGTCTTTGTCGCGCGCGTTCTTACACACACACATACACTAAAACAGCCAAAGACACAGACACACACACACGCAGAGTTACACACATGCAAGTGCATAAATGGCAATATGGACGAGCACCAGCAGCAGCATTTGCGTTGTATACCAGCACAGTGACACGCGCGTGCCAAATATTGCCGATTTTATCAGGCGAGCGACACCAACAACGGCTAAGGCTATTAACTAAAGGGGCACCAACAACAACAACAGTAGCAACAACAACAATAGTTACAACGAAAATTGCTGGAAGGCGCCGCAAAATATCAAAGTGGGTACCACTACTATAACTACTAACACTACCACTAATACCGAAAGCATATCAACACTATCAACGCAAGATAGCCCACAACCCACACCCAAACACACACATACACTATATATGCACTCCTTAAATGCACCGCTACAAACAACAACAACAACAACAAGAAGAACAACACAACATTCGCAAACTACAATAGCGCCCCCCGCACAAACCAGCATTCCAACACGAACTACAATAACTGTAACCAAAGTGCAAGCAGCCAAGGGAGGCGGGGGGAGAACAATGGGAGAAATAACAGGACCTGGGGAGTGGGAGATAGAGAGAGAGAGAGAGAGTGGTGTGAATGCTAAATGAGTTATGTGTGCACATTCCTCACGAGCAAGGAGAGGAGTCAGCAGGAGCAGCTGCATTTGGCACGCAGAGAGAGAAAAGTCCCGTTAAAGCCGAGAGATCAGGCGACTGGAAAACGGGACTAATTAGAAACTTAACAAACAGGAGGATTGAAGGAAAGGGCACGAAAAAGGACAAAAAGCCAATGACATTTCGAAAAAAAAAACGAATTTAATTAAAAAAAAAAAGGTTTAAGGTTATGATAGACTTGGAAATAAATTCTAGAAGAATTCTTGAGATCCGTTTTGCACCGTGCACTATGCCGAGTATATGCAGATTAGAGCAAGTTGGGTGAGCAACCAAAAACCGCAAAACCGCAAGACCGCAGGAACAAGAGCCCTGTTCCAGTAGCGCCAGTTACAGGAGCTTTCAAGTGCTGTGCAATCAAAGGCAGACCCTGAGACCAGGACGCCAAAGCACCAAGAAAAGGCCCTACATCGTCATGGCTCATGCCTCGTGCCTCATTCCTCATGCCTCATTCCTCATCCTTTATGCTTTATGGTCGAACCCTCAACCTTTTCCAAACAGATGCCGATGACATGCTGCGGTCATGCAAATGCATAAGGATTAGAGTCCTCGAAAACGGAATATGAGATTTTCGTTGGCCCCCCACTCCCATCAGTCAAACAATGAATTCTCCGCTCCACCTCTAGAGAGACCTCCCCCATCCCCTCCCCCGACGCACATGGAAAATTCATGAAGAACCAAATTGAGTTTGTGGTCGAACCCCAGAAGCATACGACACACACATAACTAAAAATAAATTATTGAGTGAGCGATATGCCGACACTTTAAGACCCTTCGGGGACTTGAACTTTAAACTAAAACCCGAATGCCTCAAATTCTGGAACAATTAACCGAATGGGGTTGGTAATTAAATGCCAAAAGTTTAGTCATTACACTGACTCTGGTTGGCTAGAAGCTATGTACCTGCCGAAAGTGGGTTAATTATGGTACAAAAAAATGAGTCAAACTATTTCTGGACACCACACTAAAAGCTAAATGATTTATTATCGAGTGGATTAGATGGAAATCCCAAGAAATGTCTTTGATCTAGCTCTAGTAGAGTCTAGTAGGAGGAATTCTAGAATTCTAGTTAACAGCACTTTTAACGATTCCTTAACACTAAAACATTGTTAATTACCCATGCACCATCGCCAAGTTTTTATTGTAAATAATCATTAAAGGCCCGAAACAAAAATCCTCCACTCACCATTGTAAATAGAATGTCAATTGTGTTTATTTTCCAACCCATTGAAAGAAATAAAACAGAATATATAGACCTAAACACACACAAAATATACATTTTTTTGCACTTTTTTTTCCTCCTCCCAAGTAGCCACAAGATTTTTTTGCAAATCATTTGCATTCGTCTGGATGTCGTCGCTTTCGCTTTCTATATATATATTTTAGTATATATATCTAGTATATAGTATAGTATGCACTTGTCTGGGGGGGGGGGAGCGATCGTCTGGCATAGGAATTTGCCAGAAATAGATCCGATTCCCCAGAAGGCACATGCAGCTCCATATTTTGAAGTGGTCCCATCCTAATGGAAAACTCTATTGACAGCTTCTGATCGAATCTGGATTTATTTCGTTAATCTTTTGAATTTTAAATGTCGGCAGAAACCCCCCACCCTCTAGAGAGCCCATCGCGAATGGTTAATGACCAGAAAAGCGAGCAAAGTGAGCGTAATTAATGGAAACTGTAATCAATCATGCGCTCCAATTAACCGGAGCCCATCCTCCAGCCCATCCAATATCTCGAGAGTAAGACTATATAGCTGATATACTATATAAAATATATATACTGTCTGAATGCTAATGGCAGTGATGGGACTTGGGGTTTGGGGCAGGGCCACCCCGTAATGACACAAAGTGCTCCTTCTCCTGTTCGGTGTACATTTCAAAACTCATTACGATTCACTCACTCACTCAAAGTCTGAAAGTGAGTCAGTATGGGTGTGTGGGTGTTTGGGAGTGGGTGTGGGTGCGGGTGTGGGTGGGGCGGTGAGGGGGTGGACATCGTCGGAGACGAAGGACAGGCATATGTTCTGTGGTCATAGCCTTACGAGTCATCATTTCTGATTTCTTAATTTGTTTTCGTTTAATGTTTTTTTTTTCATATTTTGAAAAGTCTTTACTTTGAAATTGTATATTTGCATGTATGTTTCTCAAAGTTTTCAAAGGTCAATGACCCGATGACATAAATAAAATGAAAATTTAGTTGAAAACTCAACAGAAACGTGTATAAAAGCATCTTTGAAACTTAGATTGAAGGTGCAATCCTCATTAGAGTCTTCTATAAAGAAGATATAAGCTTATTTTCTTGTCTATTGCCTATCGATAATTATCGATAACCAATTATGGTGTATATCAAACAGTCTTAGAAGTTTGAAATGGCATAGAAAAGAGAAAAAAGCATCTTTGGAACTTAGATTGTAAATATATTCCTCATCAGAGTCATCAATTAAGAAGATATAGGCTTATACTCTTGTCTATTGCCAATCGATAATTATCGATAATCAATTTCTTTGTTAAAAATTTCACAGAAAAAAGAACAAAGCAATCTGGAAACTTAAATTGCAAATAAAACCATAAGAATTATGTAGGATATAAAGAGGATACACGGTTATCCCCTTGTCTGATTGTCGATACTTATCGATAACCAATTATGGTTTATCCCAAACAATCTGTTATCTGTTAGCCCATAATTGCATCCTCAAATACTTTCAATAATTGGAATTTGTTTGTAAATGACCAACTTATCTCAACAATATCCATAATGCTCCTTTTTTTTGTATTTATCATCCGTGTATTGATAAAGAAACATCGTTATCTTCTTATCGATAATTAATTCAGCAAAAAAGCACTTCAGCTGAGTCTTTTCAATTCGCCACTTGAATTCATGAATATCATGGGGGAGTAGCCAGTAGCCTTCGACTACCAAAGCCGTGTATTTCAATGCCGTCGAACAAGATTGCTATTCATAAAAATCGCCATAGAGCCGAGGAGTTTTCGGGCTCTTTTATTCATATCGATAATTGTTTGAACAATTTCGGTGAATACCAAAAATGAATTCATCGATTGCCTGCGGGCTTTCCCTTTTTCCCATTTTCCTTTGCTTTTTTTCGCTTCATTTGCTTTTCGGGTGTCCTGCTTGCGGAGGGAGAAAGGACGAAAGGAGGCGGGCCCGAGAGGAGCCCACAGGACCCGCATAACCTTTCGCCTCTGGGGACTTTAGATATATGTATATTTTTTCATTTTTTTTTTCATATTTTTTTTGGGTTGGACTGGGGTCGGTGAGTATTTCACATTTGCTGATTTTTGACGCGTCCATTTACTGTTGATTGATTTTGTTTGTATGTGCACCCGGTGGATGTGGGTGTGGGTGTGGGTGTGAGTGTGTACCATATATATACATACATACACACCAGTATGTGTGTGATGGCTGCATCTACTTAAAAATACATTTATTTTTGCGGCTTACATTATAAGCGGAGAGACATAAAATTCGTTCAAATATTTATACAGTTTGCATAGTTAATTCGCTCGAGTCCATCAAAAATCCGTGTGTCCAGCCAGGGGCTTAGGGGTAATGCTCATCATGAAAGGGGGATCGGGTTCTTTGCGATTTAATATGTAAATTAGGTGGGAAAAAGATAGGATTGTTGCCAAGGGCTCTCTCTTTAAAGGGTTTTCGTAGTGATTTAATGTTTGTTGGACAACTCACACCCCTCTGATTAGTCAGCCCAATTGAATAATATATATAATTTCGTTTTTTTTTTTTTTTTCTTGAAAAGGCCAACCCCCTACTGCCAACGCCCCTGCCTCGCAATTGTGTGTGTCTAGCCTTGTCCTGTCTCATCAATGTCAAAGCAATGAACCCGAATATCCATATTGCCAACGCTTCGCTTATTCAATTTCCCCGTCTGTCTAACAAACACGGGTCCAACTGCCCCTGCCTCCTGCCTCCTGCCACTTGCCTCCTGCCTCCTGTCTTCGTGGCTAATACCCTTTTCAAAAGCTTGGCGGCTCACTGAGCCTGGGAGTGGAGTGGGTCGGGGCTTAGGGTATTAGCAGCTTCGACTTGACGCATAGGAAAACATTGTTAATGTGTCTATATAAGCATATATATAAGAAAAGACACTACAGGATAGAAGAATAGTACTCTTGGGTTGGTTGAGGTCTTACAGAGAGTAGTTCTTATGAAACTTTCAAAGGGATATCTAAAGAAAAAGTATCTTTAAATATAATACTTTAAGATAAGTAGTCTTTTAGCTTCTATCTTGGTACTTAATTCAATAAATTTTTCAAGCTCAAGTTAGAAAGTATAGATATTACCTAACATTCTTATAGATAGTATCTCAAGTAGCTCTCAGTATTTTCCACCTTAAAAACCCTTTATAAGAAACACCTCTATACCATTCTGATGCCCCTGGCTGTACCCTCGCATATGTTAAGTATATAGCCACTCAATTAGAAGGGAAAATGTGGAAAATGGTTGAATCGTTTATGACTCAGCACTGGCGACCCCCCGCCCCGTTTCGGCCATTAAAAATGCCAAGGCATGTGTAATTGTTTTACACACAAGAGATGCCCAAGATATCGTGCATGTTTAATGTCTATATAGTCGACAATACATATATAACATATATACATATATATAATGTGCGTATATGGCAATGGATAATGGTTGGGGCAGGGTATATCGGTGGCATCTATCTTGACAGGTGCCGACAACTTTCAGATACCAATGTCAATTCTTGTCAAAACAATTTTCTTTGCCTTCCGATTTTGGTTCCGAAACAAGGATATATCCAGGTACACACATACATATATACATATATGTAGAGTCTACAAACCTGACACATTTGGGGTGTAAGTAGGGTTTTCTATTTCCATGATGGCTTCATTAACTTGGCTTGACTTTCGCTCTCCAGTATATACAACATGCTTTTTTTTCACAACCCCGACTGGCTGTCCATCATCTATTGTGAGTTGGCCTGTTCTTTGGACACTTTCTGATGGAGTTGCCCATGGCATTTGCGGTGGCTAGTAGGTTGGGGGATAAGGATAAGTCAGACCCATATCGAAAACGCCACTCCTCGCCTTTTCTCGGGCCAGGACCTTGGCAGGACGAAGTGGTAGATTACTTTGTCAGGTTGGGGCAACAAAAAAAAAATACAAAAAAAAATATTAAGTAGCTCTAGGCAAGTGTTTCAATCATCCGGCTCAAGTTGTAGGAAAGTCCAGGGGTTTATCCAAAGTGGATTAACATCTTTTGTGTGTTTTAACAAGATGCGGAACATTTTATAAACTGACGGCATGGCAGGGCAAGAAATTAAGGGGATATTCCTGGCATTTCAATTAGAAAGGAGAGTCTTGAAATGGATATTAAAATCTAGACATTTTTGATGAAAAATGGTAGAGATTTTTTAAAGAAGGAAAGTTTAATATTAGAGACAAGATTTATAGTCTTTAGATAATAAATCTACAGAGATGGACTATAAATCTAAAGTCTAATGTAGAAACTATCAACTAAATCTGGAACTAACTCTATACTTGCTTATCTCCTTAACAAAATTTACATTTTTATTTAATTTAAAGTTTATAACTTGGGAGCTCAAACCTCTATTCCCCAACTGGCATTCACATGTAAATTTCAAAAGCAATTTTCACAACAAAATTGCGAGAATTGCGAGATTTGCTGACTGCAGGGTCAGGTGAGATTTTTAATCTCAGGGCTTATTTAGTTTTTTGTGGCATATTGCAGGTTGTGTAGGTTGCAGGTTGCAGGTTGCAAGGCAGCATGGTAGCAAGTCCCTTTTGTGGCTCCCACCGATTGTCAAGGGTTTTCCGTGCAATTAGAGGGTGACCCCTCAACTTTGGCCGGATCCCCCGCAACCGGGAGAGAGAAAAAAAAAAAAAAATGTGCTAACAGCACTTTTGACGAATGCAACGAGGTCGTCGTTGAGGTGAGTTGGAGGCCATGGTGGGGTGTACTCTGGTTATCCTGGGCGTATCTACGAGGGCCTCTCGGACTCTGATGGTTTTTTTTTTTTTTTTGTTTCTTGTGCGGGAACATTGTGCAGGATAACAGTGTGGCTCTGGGCCAAGTTAACGATTTTCCGTGCCCGCTTTTTTGTTTTTCAGCTTGTTGTTTGTGCAAATGAAATTTATGTAGAGAGTCCTGAACCCAGATCCTGCCTCCAGCCCCCAGCCCCCAGCTCCTACTCCTGCCATCCTTCAACACAAAAGCCAAAAAGGACTCTGGCGTCGGTCGTCGGGTCGTTGGGCGCCTCTGATTTTGAGTTGTGCAATAAATTTTTATCTGTACATGCGAACCTCCTCGTTCGTCCAGAGTCCGACGGATTGAAGGGGTTCCGTATCCGGGTGCCGCCCAGGGGCACTGTTTGGGGTGTGGGTCCTAAGAAGGACCTGCTGCTGCTGCTGCTTCTGCTGCTGCTGACCATTAAACAACGCTGTCAGGTTTCAATGGGCAGGACCTGCAAAACCTGAAGCGGCCATTACACAATAGAATTTCCTTTTCTCGGTGTCGTAGTAGCCTCTCTTTTTTATTTTAGTGTGCACTTGAAGAAAATACTTTAAAAGAAGTATAAATTATGGTTATAGGACTTGAATAGTTAAGTTTATTTAAGGATATAGTAGTAACTTTCACCAGAACCCATAGGGATGTTATAGAGTTGGTCTTCTTCAAGGCTTAATTAGTACTTACTTCCAAGACCTATCTAGAGTTAAGGAAACCCAGATTCTTAAAGATAATCTCTTCCAAAACCTTATATTTTTTTTCTGAGTGCATTGAGAGTTGCTTGTAGCCCGTTCATTGGCGCTGGTGTTGCCTTTATTGTTATTGGCCAAGTTGTGTTGTGTTGCCGGCCATGTTTTAGCGCTGAGTGCTGAATGACATCTGGGTCACCTGGGGCTGCCAGGATGGTTGGATGGTTGGATCGTCGGCTTGCATACTCGTTTAACTTATTCCAAGCCCATTTCCGAGGCCCACAATGTCCCCTGACCATCGACGAGGACATTCACACTCCTCCTCCTACTGCCGACTGCCGGCTTTTATTTCTTTTATTTTTATTTCCATTTCTTTTGGATGCAATACAGTGCGGATCAGAGCCTTAAGGCGATTGATGGCTCAATGCCGGTGGCGGTCGGACACCGTGGATTACCGTGATTTGTTGTGCTAAGCAATCGATTTTGATTGGCTATTAAGAAAAGGGGGCCAGGTAAATTATCAATTTAAGTTGGCTTATGGGTCAGTGATTGAATATGGAAAGTAAAGCCATAACATATTACTTTTGGGGCTTGGTAGTGCTGGGCAAAAAGCCATTGAAGACCCATTGCTTTAGCATTTAATCGGCCAATAAACAGCCTTAATTAAGTTTACATTTCTGGCCAAATCTTTATGGCTTGTTAATCGCCAGATAGTGGATAGTACACTGCCATAACGCACTGTACTCTGTACAGTGTACTGTCGGTGCAGGCGATAAAGCAATCATTTTAATGGAGTGATTAAATTTTCAACAGGCCAACTCATCGGGCCAAATCGAAGTGAATCGCATTAAGCCAGAACCGGCAGCCGAGAGAGAGATGTTTATCAATTATTCCCCGTTTCCATCTATGAATGGGCTTTTTTTTCTGGTTTTCCCCCTTCGATATTTTTTTATTTGTTTGGCTTGTGGAACTGACAAATCAATCAATATGAAGCGTTATTTATAGATAGAAAATCCCATCAAGCAGGGTGGCTCATAAACAATTGAATTGCATTTGCCAACCGAAAGTAAAAAAGAATTTTAACCCAATTTGAAGCCCAAAAAGAATTTTTTTGTTGTTGATGTAACTACATATAACCATGTTGCCCTGTATCTTTGTATCTTTGTATCTGTATCTGTGAGGTTTCTGCCTGCTGCCTGGCACGAAATCGTCCGCTCATTTCGCTTTATTTCATTTCATTTCTGACCTGCCCGGTTCTTTTCTGGTATTCTGGGATATATGGGGCCCCCAACTATTATTAGCGGCACGCTCGACATGCAAACATATAATGGATTTGTATATATATATATATATCTATGTATGTCTGTTTGTATCTTAATATACATATATGTATGTGTGCAGTGTCTGTATAGTTTCAAGTCAAGTCAGTTAGAGCTCATTGCTCTGCAGGTGTTCAAATTTTCACATTTTCAGTCTGGCTCCCAAGCCCCTTTCGGAATGTCCTTTTTAACCCAAACATTTACCCCAAAACTATGACACTGTAAAAAAAAAGGAGGTCTTAATAAAATATAAGAATAAACTTTGAAAGTTTAAGAATTTTTTTAAAAAAGTACCGGGTATATAATTTATAGAAATACTTCAATTACTTTCTATTTCCATTATTTCTCTCTATTTCAAAGCCTCTATGTTTTCTTTCTGTGTACCCCCCTTGGTAGTTTATGAACCTCTGCATAACTTTCTCTGCATAATTTAAAATTCTCGCCTTGTATTTATAGCTAAATTATTGATTTTTATTTTGTAACATTTTGGAAAGTTGTTTAAAATTTTCCCAACACGGTACAGAATAGGTGGACTCTCCATTCACTCCCTCCAACTTGCGGTCAACGAGCTTTTCCCACTTAGCCGCTTTTCCTCGTGCCGGCCACATGTACGTATGTGCCACATGTGGCAGCCACGCTGGCTGACTTGGAAGCTTTTGTGGCTTATCAGTTCTTAGTCACTGGCCACTGGCCACCGACCACTCGGTTGGCCGCTTGAATAGTTTTCCTTTCTTCCGAAAGCTTTGTCACAGCTTTCCGAACCCGTCTGGGTTTTCCTTTTATTTTCCAATTTTCTTTATGGCTTTCCTAAGCCTTTTGTTCCCCGAAGAAACAAGTTCTTCTCCGATTTTCTTTCGATTTCAAGATGCCAATATGTTTCTTTATTTTATTATTTCATACTTGTGGTTTTTCTCCTTTCACTTTAAGACGCAGTTTTCTTCGTTTTTCCCGCGCGCTTCATGAAAATTGTACCTCTGAGGAAGGTTGTTTTTCTTGCAGTTTCCCTCCGGCGCTGTAGTTTAAAAAATTAAATGAGCTAGAAGCGTTTATTTCCATTTAATGTAATCACGTTTTATTGTGGCTCTCATTTTTTTTTTCCTCGCCACCAAATGTTTTCCCCCATTTTGTAAAGCTTAAGGCATTTATGACGTTCATCGCTCATACGCCGTGTGGGCTGTGCCCTTATATTTTATTAACGAGCTACTGGCGCTGTTTTGTTTCGCCAACAAATATGAAAACACTCCGTGAATTCAGAATGCCACGAATAATTCATGCAGTGTACATTAAAATGGTTTTCAGGGCCTGCGCCTCACTTTCAGGCACAATCGCAATATAAAGAGTTTAAAAATATCTATACTGCAATTCAGTGGCGAACTAGTTTAAGGTATAGTCACTTTATGGTTTCCTTTTTAGCCACAAACTATAGACTTATTACAAAAGTATTAAATGTAGAAATAATTTAAGGCATTGGTCTTAAGAATCGGATGGGTATTGGCGAAGATATAGTGGGAATATTTTCATAACTCCACTTTTTGAAGGGGACCCTCTAGAAAAATTTAAAAAAATGGATCGAAAATTTTGTTACCATATTTTGATGCAGATTTTCGGAGAATCCACGATCCACGAGTCTTTTAAGGTACTCCTCTTAACAATCGGATCAGAATTGGCCAAGATATGGGCTCCCCAATAGGTCAAATATTCATAATTCCGGATTTTGACACTTTTTGAAGGGGACCCCCTAGAAAAATTTGAAAAAAATGGATCGAAAATGTTTTTCCCATATTTTGATGCAGATTTTCGGAGAATCGACCCACGAGTCTTTTAAGGTACTCCGCTGAAGAATCGGATCAGAGTTGGAAAAGATATGGCCAAGCATCTTCTCAAAAGAAAGAGTTCTTTTCATGGTGGCCTTCGTCACCTATTTCTTTCATAAATTTTACTAATTTTCCTTCCTTGGTTTTTGTTTCAGATGTCAATTCAGAAGCTCAACGACGCCTCCAACTCCGGGTACGTGAGCTCCGAGGAGACGGACTCGCTGCTGGTGAGCAATCCCAATCCCGGCAAGGGCGGACCCCGGACTGCACTGCTCCGGCAGGTGAAGAGCAGCTCGGCGAATGGACCCACCGCCTCCTCCTCGATGGGCTCCGTGTCCGTATCGGTGTCCTGCTCCGGCTCGGCCTCCGGCTCCGGATCGGGGGGCGTGGCCAGCAAGCCGACACTGATGCGACAGGACCGCACTTCCACTTACCTGACCAGCCCGCAGCAGTCGCAATCGCACCAGACGCCCGGCGGCAGGATGGGGTCCGAGGAGAGCATGCGGCATCCGCAGGACGAGGACGTGGAGCAGGGACTGATACGGAACAGCATAGTGCCTGACATCGAAGTACACCAAGAAGAGGACCAAGAGCACAGCCACGGTCAGGGCGGGGGTCACGGCCAGCACCAGCACCAGACCCAGTCCCAGACCCAGGCCCAGGCTCAAACCCAAAATCAGACTCAGACGCATAGTCAGACCAACAATACGAATACGAATACAAATCCGGATACAATGAATCCATCGACCAAGCAACCGACCATATCAATTATGAATTTAAGTTTGAAGCCCGGAGACATGGCCGGTGGCCACGGCTCCTCGCACAGTCATCCGAATCTGGGGACGTCCTCGTACCAGAATCTGGCCTCCAGCATACCACCCAGCGCGCCGAGTCGGTGCCGGGCGTGCCGGAACTGCAGCCGCCGGGCTTCCACAACGCCCCTCTCCACGACGATCGGTATCGATCGGTCGGCGTCGCGGGACAGCGTGAAAAGTGCCTTCCAGCAGGGCAACCTCTCCAACTCCATGGCCATTTGTATCTCCAACACGGCGCTGCAGCAGCAGCAACAGCAACAGCAGCAGCACCAGTATCAGCTGCAGCCGCACCAGTACCAGCAGCAGCAACACCAGCAGCACTACCTGCAACAGCAGCACTTGCAACAGCAACAGGTGCCGCCCGTTCTGATCACCTCATCGCCGACGAACGGCTCTCGGATAATACGGCAGAGCTCCCAGCCGGAATCGAGCAGCACGGCCATCTGTTGCGGTCCCCACTCCGCCTACGGCTCCTCCCACTCGCACACCGTTCCGAACGTCTCGCTGAAGCAGCTCCGGGAGAGCACTACGGACGGAATAGCCGGGATTGCGGCCGACTCCCTGAGGATCAATGGCGGAATGCGACCCTTCAAACAGGTGAGTTATAAAGCCCTATTTAGAGGTATATACTATAGGAATGGAATCCAATTTCAAGACCTTTCAAGACCCGGAATATTAAGTATTACCTTTCTATTCGAGAATCGCCTTTGATAAATGGAAGCTTTTTCTTAACTCCGAATCAAAAGCGATTATCGTATATATTTCCCCCCCCCAAAAAAGTATAAAACCCCCCCCTCTCTTTTGTACATAAAACATGTACATAGTCATCCCATAAGTGTTCCAAGGGACCTCTTTCAAAAAACGAGTCCTTCTTTGTAACCTTAGACCTCAGTGTGTACACCGACCTTTATGTATCACCTACTATGTATACCGAAACAAGCATAAATACAATATTTATATAACATATATATACCTAAGTATATACCATATATATTCCATAAAACCAAAACCCGTATCATTCGATGTCCTGTAGCCACAATCGCACATTGGATGTTTTTGTAGCTCGAAATATTCATCAAAGAACTCGTCGGGATTTGAATATTTAAGAAGGGTGTTTCATTAATATTAATTGTATATTTTTTAAAATAAATATTTTTCAAATAAGAAAGCAAATATTAATTTTAAATTCTTGTAAAATATGAATTCTAGTAGAAGAAAGTAAAAAGTAACTTTTTTCGAAAGATATTATAAAAAAAGGTCTTACAAATTTTAGTAAAATATATATAAATATCTTAATTATTTGGCAAAAATAATATATTAAATATAACAGATTTTTTAACAAATTTTTATAATATTTTATTAAAAAACTAATATATAAAGTAAAGAAATCATAGCCTTTTGTTTTTCCCCAAAAGTCTAACATTTCTTATAATAGGACTCACATTCCTCATTTTTTTTTAAACCATCATTGGCCATAATTCATTTTAGCCATAAACTTGCCGCAATTGCCTCTTGACCTTATTCTTGTTTTGGTTCTGTTTTAATGCTCAGTTCGGATTTCTTTATTTATTTCATAGATGTTTTCTAATAATCATAAAATAGCTTGGGATCCTCTATTTATTTGCTTACATTTCATGCCTTGTGTTGTTGTAAATGTTTTCTTTTAGTCAATGTTGTTGTTGTTGATTTTATTAAATTTATTTCGAGCCAAGTTGCCATCCAGTCCATTTAACGTTTTTCGCGGGCTAAAATCCAATTAGTGAAAATCAATATTGCTCATACGCCGCGTTGGCTCAACAATTATTTTGTTCATTTGTTGTTCGCTTGCCACCTTCAATTCCTCGCTTGTTATTTCAATTCATTTAATTTTTCTGTTTTTTTTGTTGTTGTTGGGGTTTTAGGCATAATTAAAAATTTTTGTTTACACGCGATTTGATCGCGAGGTGGAAAAAGCAAAAAAAAAAAGCAACGCGGCAAGGGAAATGAAACTTAGTAGGTGGCCCAAAAAAAAGAAGCATTTTCCAAAAAAAAAAATAGAAAAGCAAAGACGATGGAGAGGAAAAGAAAAATTAGGTTGGAAAATAGGAAAAATGTAATTAGGCAATTTTCTTCTTTTTTTTTTTTGTAGACTTTGGCAAATTGATTATTCATGTGGCAATCGAAGTTCGGAAATTCCTAGACTCTATATAGCCATATCTTTCATCTCTTGCCCCTGCCTGAAAATAATTATAATTAATATCAATTTGGGCCCGAATGTCTGGCCTTTTCCGCCATAAATATCTTCCCCTACGTAGGTGTATATATCTCAATATAGGATAGGAAGAAAACAACAAAAAAAATAGAATATAATATCGCTTTCTCCGGACTGGAAGTAGTGACCTTACCATGATTGATGAATGTTTTCACTCTTTGACATTTGCCGTCGCGTTTTTCTTCAATTTTTTTCTTTTTTTTTTTGTACGTTATGCCCCACGGCCCCGCCCATTTTCTCAGTTTTTTATAGATAATTGCGTTGGGCTGTCTGTCGGTCCGACACTTGGGGTTATAGTCCGGGACCCGGGGGGATATTGTATGCCATGAAAACATTTGGGGAAGCTTTGGGCCACAAAACGAAAAGCTTTTTGGCTTTGTTAGGATTTTTTGAAAACTAACGGTAAAGCTAGTGGCTCAGTGGGAAGGAGATAGTAGCAAGTAGTACACTGTGAAAAGTTTATAAGCGAAATAAAATTACTTTTAAGAGAAAACCTTGAATTAAGCTTCTTATTATTATATATTATTATTGTTTTAAATAAAAATTTTAAATTTGAGAAATTTCGCACAGTGTAATTAACAGTTTCTTTAGCATTTCTCATGCAAATAGCCAAAAGCTTTCAAGCCACATTTAACTGTAATAAAAAAGGAGACAAATTTATATGCAATTTACCGAAAAGCTTTGGCATTTCAACTTACAGGAGCTTTCCTCGTGGGGGGATGGTGGCGCCAAAGGGTGAAAATGCAAAAGCTTTAACGTATTTCAAGTTTTTCAATTGTCTTTGGTTTTTCCTTCTCGTGTTTTAGTTTTTGTTGAAAAACTATGATTTTTTTAAAAGAAAAATAATGAAAAGCTTTTTTCTTTTAAATTATGCAAAAGGCATAGATTTTGAAATCCAGGAGTCAAACCCGAAACCCCTCATTATATTTGAACTTTTCATAATTCAACAATTAGTAGAGGAACATGTAACTTTCATAACTTCATTTATATTTAATAAATAGACCTTATGTAGTTGCGATTGTGTCTTTGATAATAACCTATATATCTTTCCATAATAACCGTATTTGGGGAACAGTGTGTTTTGAAAAGATTACTTGGAAAATAAGCTTATTTTTAATTATCTAAAATTTCTCTATTCAAAACACACTGCATCCTCCAATCTTGAAGTCGATCTATATCTAATTTTCATAGATGTACAACTATATGTATTATCGCTGCTATCCATCTGACTTTCCAACGATCCTATGTCTCTTCCCCTTTGAAAACTCACCCAATAGCTTAGCAACTAACTAATCCTCTGACTACAAAACTACTGATCTTAACTAACTATCTGATTATCTGATCTCTGTACTAATCGCTATCGCATCAACTCTCGCAATTTTCTCCAGGGCGTTCTTCTAATGCCTCGCACCTTGTCCGAAAGCCGAAAGTTGCGCCTTCGAAGGGCTTTTACCGAGGCCACTAACGAAACGCTCCAATGCTCCAAAATGGTATTTAGTATTTAAATTCAAATTGCAAAAAAAAAAAAACCACGTTAATACCAAAACCAGAAACAAAAAAACCCAACAACTCCCCAAAAAATGTATATTTTTTTGGTTTTTTTAAGTGTACATAAATATATTTTAGAATGAAACAAAAAACAAATACCAAGCTTGTAGTTCCAAAAAAAAAAAACAAACAAAAAAACCAAATTAAAATTTCAATGGCACCCCCGCCCCCTAAAGCGGTCAAGTAGTTTTGTTTTTAATCCAAAAAAAATATATATAAAAAATAATAATTATAATGCTAAAATGCTAAGTGCTCGAAAAAAAATGGGCATTCGTTTCGTTACATTTTTTTCCTAGTTCGCACTGCGTCTATGTCCTTTTTTTTACCAAAAAAAAAACAACTCCCTTAGAAAGCTCACCAAAAAAACCAACAATTTTTAACAAAAAGAAAAATACCCAAAACAGAAACTTTGGAATGCTCTACAAAAATGTCGAGCATTTATTTTTGGCCGCTTGTAGCTCGAGTTTTGAACTTCCGCATCCGCATCCGCATCCCCTACTTCCACATCCGCATCCCCCCGCCCCCCAAAAAAAGACATGCTTCTGAATGTTTCGAAAGTAGACTGTTGTAGACTCGTAGTTCCGTAGTTTATATATAAATAATATATAAAATATATCAACATTAATTAGTTTATGTGGAAAACATTAAGCGGTGATTTATCGCAGCAGGTAAGATGTAGAAGAAAATGTATTCCCCCCCTATTCTTTGCACTGGTTTTGATATTGTTTGTTTTGCACTGAAAACAAAATGTTTATGGTAATAATATTTATGCCATTACCAAAAATAATAATCATATACTACCTGAAAGGGTATAGAAATATAAGTATTATAAATATTTTGACTAAGATTTATAAAGTATGAGGGGGACTTTGAAGAAATCCTGAGAAAGGACTCTTAGAAGTATAATATATATTATCTCTCAAGTGTTAATATAGGGTATTTCTCTATTCGGTACTCTTGGTGGTTTCTTTCTTCCCAACAATTAAGTGGAAAGCAGGAAGCATTTAATATTTCCCCGGTAATAGCTGCACAATTTTCATTTCCATGACGTCGATGTGATCAGGTGTTCTCACCATTTTCCGCTCGCTCGCTCTCTCTCTTTATTTGGGGGGGCTGTAGGCTTGCGCTCTCTCTTTGGGTAGCATCCACCTGCTGCCGTTTGTTTTTCACTTGGATTCCACATTCCACTCGATCCACGCGATCCAGACGAGCAGCGACGCGTGCTGAAGGAAGTTTTCTTTCAATTATAGGGTATTTGAGGGTATGATGGGTTATATGATAATTAATATTAAAAAAAATTGATAAATCTTAGTAGTGTATGGTATTTTACACTTTCTAGATTAAGCTAGAGGTCATTAATTAAATTACAGGGTATCTCTTATTCGTTTCACCTTTTCTACCTTTTTGTCTAGTTTTTTCTTCTTGTTTCCGTTGAATTGGCGGAACCAGATAGAAATAAATGCAAAAACAACAACATAAGGCAAATAACGTAGAGCCAGGAGCCCACCAGATTGGAATATAAATAAAATTTTCGGTGTGCCGGCTGCCTCTGTCGTCGAAAGGGATATAGCTCTCGATCTACACACCACCTATATAGAATCTTTAAAAATCTATTAAGATCTTTTGCCATACGCTCTCCGTTCTCCGTTCACCGCTCTCCCTTCCATCTTGTCCAAATCGCTCTCTCACTCTCTCTCTTGGTAGACCGTTTACCGTTCTTTTTTGGAGATCGCATAATGGCAACGGCGAACGGTTTGTGGAAATGCTGAATTGTGTCTGCTTCCCGTTATCGTCTGGCGTTCCCATTCAGTTCTGTTTACATTTTGGACAATTACGCAGCCGAAAGTCCGAAAGGCCCAAAATAATCCCTCTACAACAAATACTACAACAAATTTCCGAATCCGAATCCGCATCCAAATTCACATCAAAATCAAAATCCAATCAAAACCCATTGGTTTTTCGTCTGCATCGGTTCGTCGTGCAAAAGGAAATCCTCATTCTATATTTCTTTAATAATTTATTCATTTTTATTTTTTTTCGTGTGTTTCGAGTTTCTGTGCCACAAAACACGCGTGTGAAAATTATTAAAAAATCTGCCGAAAGCACATTTCTTTCAATTGTTTCCCACAATGCTGAAATATTTCTATGAATTTCTAGCCAGTGACCCTTTTGAAATAAAGTGATAAAAATTAAACGTTACAAGTGCCTGAAAAGTAGAGATCAAGGATTCTAGTGTTTTTTTTTTTTTTGGGATCCTTCGAGATCTTTTAATACGTGGGAGCTGTGGAGCATGTCGCCGGCCTCCTGCATGGAGAACGATTGCAATCAGGGCGCTCTCTACCAGAAATGCCTTTCTCCGGACAGTGCCACACTTGCCACCCCCTTGCCGCCGCCACCCGTTGCGGCCACGCCCCCACAGATAATGTCACCGTTACCGGCGGTCTTCTCGACGTCATCAACACCATCGGGCAGCGCCACCAACTCCCCCTCCCATTCGCCAACTCCCTCGCCGTCGGCCAGTGTTTCGCAATCGCCGTCCCCGTCGCCCCAGTTGCGGCGAACCCTGACGCCGATGTCGCAGCCGCTGCCGCTGCCGCACCCGGCATCGATGCCAACGCCGCTGTGTGCCGCGGCGGCAATTATGACGCGAACGGGCAGCGTCGGTGGTGGCGCCACCAGTGCCGCTCGCAGAAACTCCCTTTGGCTGGAGACGCTGCGCAACACACGCAAGCTGTCCTACGCCAACGAACGGCCCATTCTGGTAAGCCAACACTGAGAGAAATTTCTAAAAAAAAAACGCATTTTATACGCATTTTTTTAAAAAAGGGGCCTACATGGCGTATGAGTAATATTTAAGACCGATGTTACGTATACGCCATGTAAAACAAATTTTAGGCCAAGCCTTTAAATCAAAGGCTTAAATCATTATGGTTTTATTTGAACTAATTAAATTATTTATACTAATCAAAATCTATAACTAATCAAAAATGCGGCCTATGGGGCGTATGAGTGATATTTAGATCAACAAATCACGTATACGCCTAGTATGAAAGAAGCATTCAACTCTTTTCATCGGAAACTTGAAAGAAAATACATTGTATGAACCATAAAGTGAAACTAATGAATGACGAATTAAATTTGGGAATTTCTATATTTCTTCGACGTTTTTTTTGCCCTCATATTCATGCATATATGTATGTATTTTTTTCGCCCAGTGCCATTGGAAAACTTATGACGTATCTAGCTGCTTGGCTCCCCATTTCATGACCATTTATATTCGCCATTTCGCTGGCGTCTTCCACGTGTCCGCCTGCCTTAGAGTCCAACTATAAAAATAAATAAATCGCGCGAGTTGTGGCCCTCTCTTTCGCGCCCCATTGTCTTGGCTGTGGTCCTGTCTCTTTCTCTTCTGTTGCCCCCTCTCTTTCTGTCTCTCTTGAAGTTATTTTCAACGAAAGCATCTGCAGAAAACAAAAACAAATCCCAAACACACGATGGAGCTCTTGGGGAAAATGTTGGGTAACGAAAGTTCTGTACCCTGCAAAAAGTTGCGAAAACTTTTTCGTTGCAAAAGTTTTATCGTGGCTTTGACTTTAAGAAAGAACGAAATAAAATTATTTACTGCCACTTACTTGGCACAATACAATTATATTTCTGAAGGGAATTAGTTGTACAAATTGAATTTCCTAAAATAAATATTTAACGAAAGCACCCCATGTGATGTATGTCCAGGATATAAATCAATTCATAAGAGGGAGGGGACTATCACAGCAATAACACAAAACAAATGTGGGAAATCTATATCTGAATTATAGCCAAACCCCAAACACAAAAGACAATAGACAGACAAGGGGGAAGATAAAGGAGGAGATCTTTAGGTTTTTCATCAGATTCCGAATCAAAATCGAAATCAGAAACGTAATTGTAATCACAGACCGAAACAAACAGAAAATACCCATAAAGTTCAGCCAAGTGTTTGGATCGTATCGCCCGATCCGTTTGTGTTTTGTGTATCTAGCTTTGATATATTGTTTACAAGGAAAAACAATTTCGATACAATTGCGATCACCCGATCATCATCATCATCATTATCATTATCATTATCATTATTATTGTTGTGGACTGAAATGGAAATCGATGGAAAATAAAGCCATTTCTTACGGTGTAAACCGTGGGGGCCTTGATTCCGGATGAAGATGTTCTTCTGGCAATTTATGTTTCCAATAGTTCGGTGTTCTTTTCATCGATGTTGTCGGATTGGATCGTGTTTATTGTACAATATAAAGATACGTATATATAAACTGGTTACATCAGCGATATATAGTTCTTTGATATATGACCTTGCCGATTGAGGAGGCAATTCCGGCGTTTAAACAATGCCATCGCCATAGCGTAATTAATGGCATATGAGCAATGAAAGAAACAGGCCCCGAAAGACCCCAAATCGGGGACCTGCGGACATGAATTATCGATGCAGAGAGTATGGTACTTACTTACTTATATGGCATGTCTATGGGTATGAGGATACTATGTAAACATTGTGTGTGTGTCTTTGTTTCCGTATGTGCGTGCATATTTAGATGATGATAAATATTATATATACTCCGTATGCACTCGGCCAGTCCCAATGGGTATTACGGGGTGTCATCTAAAATATTTAAGGCATTTGTTCAGCACACTTTCCAATAGCCCGGTCTCACTTCTCCAACGGCTTCGACTTCTCAAAACCCAACACATATGTCTGCATTTCGAGGACTTTCAATCGACCAAGTCAACTGTCAGGAGTTAAAAGGTTTGGGGTTGTATTCCTCTTTTTGTTTTCATTGTTGTTGTTGTTGTCAGAGTCTTGTTGGGGTTCAGAGCCAGGTGGCCTCAATAGTCCAATAACTTATTGCCTCGGCATTATGCGGCGAAAAATAGTCGAGCGAACTTTTTAAAATTTCATGATAATGGTCTTCGACCGCGACTGCAGTTTTCCGTTCGAATGGGTCTCCATATACATATATATATATATATATATGGTATACTATAGATATAGTACAGTATATCTATAGTACATGGTCGTATCTATCTATATATCTATGTGCAAGTGCATGCTAGATGTTTGCCCAAGTGTCTATCAATAAAATATGACAAGAGGCACTTTCAGGGGACTGTCCCCGAACGGTACCGGGCTATAGAGCACAAAAACAAAACAAAAAACCCCAAAGACTATACCAGGACGTAGAATAGTAGAGTAGAATACTTACGATATATATATAGATATTGTAGAACGCAATCGTTGACGCTGACTAAAGGTCGCGCCACATTGAATCCACTTACAGCTGTTCTGACTCATTTGCCAAGGCACAATCGGCCCGATTTTCTGGCCAACAGATGTCCGGCCTTTGAGGGCATACACCTGTGCAGTTGTTGCATCTCTGATTCATCTATATTTATTTTGGAGATCTAGGTGAAAGAAGGGCTTTCTAAAATCAAGAATTCTTCTAAAAGTGTCACGGTCGCCACAAATTTTTATAAAGACTAAATCATAAAGACCACTTCCCGTCTTAAAACTTTCCAAATCCTTTTTTTTTGGAAACGTTTACATTATTTTATTGGCAAGGCAACGAAGAAAAATCAAGGACTAAGCCACCGTTGAGGACGAGCTCCGAGTCCTGCCATCAGCAACTCAATCCCTATATCCCAATATTGGAACTAAGCTAAAGGATAAGGGGCTCTGCTGAGGAGGCCGGGGGGATACCGGAATGGCAAATGGCTGACAAATGCATAAAGTTTTCATTTCAATGAATTATTCAAAATCCGACATGACAACATTTTGACTATCTGTCGTTTGCGTTGACATTTCCATTTGATATCTGGGTCGACGATTATGCAAAAGGGTGGTAAGGATGAGGTAAGCAGGGGTATATTGTGTGTCTTTCTATGTGTATGTGTATGTGTGTGTGTTTGTGTTTTGGGGTCTTAGGTGCGATGTCCTATGTCCTATGTGTGCACGTTAATGTCATCCTCGAGTGATGGACACTTGAGACAATTGTGCAGGGGTGCTGCTGCCACTGTGGCATGCAACTCTCAGTGCATAAATTCATTTAAATGAGTGGAAATTTAATAAAGCTCTGCCTATTCCACTTGGGGGGAAACCATAACATATGGTTGTAAGGATTTCCAGGTAGAGGATTTTACAGCTTTAAGCAGTTGTTGCTTGTTTGCGGTGGCAGCCAAAGCTACTTAGCTGCACTGAACAAAAATAAGGGTGTTCTTGGTAAAATAAAATCGAAATAAATTCAAGAATATAATATACAAGAAACTATTAATACTAAGTAATAAATATATATAGTTAAATAAATGAATTTTTTTATTAATATAAAGTTATACTTTTCTTTTTGACTTGGTTTCCTTGACAATATTCATGATCCCCAGCATCATAAATATTATGCTCGGCTAATTAGACAAATGCACACGAGAATTAATTCTGCAGGATATATGATTTGAAGGATTTAAGGGCTTAAGAGCCAGCCAAAGGACGATGCGTTGCTATGTCATCAGCCACGGTTGCTAGGCCAATTCATTTGTCGGTTCATCAGTGGCAAAGAATGCATTCCAAATATCTGAGAGAACGTCATTTACGGCTGCCCCTCTATGTGTGTGTGTGTGTGAATATGGGGGGGAGGTCTGTGTGCGTGTATTTGTGCGTTTTGAGTGCGAGGGTATAGTGGTAATTCGATACATATCATTTAGACTCTTAACTAGAGATCTTGAGATCTTGAATATTTTATTAAAAATTTAATAAGATGTAGAAATATAGAACCTAAAAGATATATAAGAATCGAGATTGTAAAGATTTTTTATTAGAAAATTAAAGTTTTTTCTTAATTTTGATTATAATTTCTAATTTTATTTAATTTTTTTTTAGTTTCTAAATAATACTTTTCAACTAGTTCTAGCTATCTTAAACTATTAGTAGAAGATGGAAGAATCTAACCATAGAAAACCTTAGAAGGGAAAGTATATACATATATAAAACCCCACAAATAATTAATATCCCTTTAGCCTCGTAAAATGCCATCTATCGAGGCCCCACTGTACATCCTTTGCATGCACAAAATATTGCTGAACAACGTGACTACGACTGGGGCAGCGGCAATTGCCGATGACAATGAAATCGCGTAGCTGGAACTTTGAATTGAGCATCCATTTGGGACTGGCCTAGTGCCGGGGCGATGGCGATGGTGAGGGCAGGGGGCAGGGGGCGGCGGGATTGATAGGGGGAGGGGGGCGCCTCGCGGACTGGGAGGCATAGGAGGCGTGGGAGGCGCGGGCGGTAAGGAACCATCACCTTACGCAAATCGGAGTTGGCCAATGCGCAGGACCAACCGAAGGCCACGGACACAGCCGCTCTCGCTCTGTCTCTTTTCCGCCAACTTTCTCTCTCGCTCGCACTTCTTGATTTCTAAAATGGAATTTTGAATGCCCAGCAGTAGTGTATGTGGGTGTTTGGGTGTGTGTGTGTGTGTAAAACCGCAAAAGGATTAACTTGTAAAGTTCAATTTTGATTTTCGTATCGCGTGCCATTTGGCCATTATGTTGGCTAATAGTTATCAAAATACAACAACAACAACAAAAAAAAATTAAATAAATTTCGAGCCATAACCAAAGCTCAAAGTTCAAGCGAGAAGAAGAAGAAGCAGCAGCAGAAGAAGCAGAAGCAGCTTCAAGCTGCTCCTCTTCGTTTTGCCGCTGCCACTTTCTCTGCCAGCTTTCACGCTGCCTCAGTTAGCGTCGCTGCCAGGCTTGGGTGTGGGTGTGCAAAGGCGTAGGGTCAGTATTTTACAAAGGGGTGCCATTATCATACAAAGGACACTAAGGACACTATATATCCTTATAATTCCAATTCCGTATTAGTATATTTAGAGTTCAAAGGACTCTTTTTTTTTATCATAGTTTGTTATTAAAGGGCGGTCCCCCCTTGTGGACGCCCCTGTGTTAGTGTGCTGCTTTGTGCGTGTATCCGTGCGTGAAAGTGAGATGGCCATAGCGCACGAGTGCTGAGAGAAAGTGAGAGAGAGCGAGCGCAAAACAAAGTTGAGTGGATTGGAAATCAGTCGAAGAGAGTGTGTGTGTGTGTGTGAGAGAGGCGCGGCAGGAGCCGTGCTCTCTCCGGCGCTACAACTCTGGCTCTCTCTCGCTTCAGCCCAGCTCAGAGCCAAATTAAACACACATGACAATACCAATTCATTATGGCCAAAACGAAATTGCAACTGCAGCCGCAGTCGCAGCGGCTTCGTCAGAGGCGTCGTCACTGGCAGAGACTGCGACTGCGGCCGTACCAGCTGATAAAGACAGTTTGACAGGCAAATCTGGGTCTAAGAACGAGCCAGAAGAAGAACAGATGGGGGGGGGGGGGTGTGGAGGCGTGGAGAAAGCCGAGCAAGGTGTATGGGAGAGGAGTCACTAAAGTACACGACGACCAAGAAGAAGAAGAACAGTACCCACACCCTTTTTCTCAACGGCTGCTCACTTTTTTACAGTTACAGTTACAGGGGAACTTCATTAAAACAAACCTAATAATAATATTTATAATATTACATTCAAATTAATTAAAAGTTCTATATTTTTATTAAAATAATTGAGAGAGAATAAATATTCTCTGCAATTTCCCTTAATAAACAATTTAAAAAAAACATAGCATACTTTTTTGGGCAAAAACCGAACTTTCGCTCTCAGGCCTCCAGGACCAAAACAGACCATGTCTCAACAAGAAAAAGAAAAGTTTTGGGAAGCTAATCGGCTTATAAGTCAAGTTTAAGACACTTGATCTTATTTCCGGTTCTCTTTCTGTCGGCTGTTCTTTAAATTCCAATTAGAATCTGGCGCAAAAAAAAGAACAAAATTGAAATTTATATCCGCGTGTGTGTGTGTGTGTGTCAGCTGGTATTTCGATTTATGGAAGTTGGCCCGTATCGCTATGGCTATTTATCAACCGTTACGGATCCGGGAGAACGGAGCGGTGGACCAGAGAGCGAGAGAGAAAGGAGATCTCGCCTTCGTGTACCGTTAGCCTCCTTGCTGTCGCTGTCGCTGCTTTTTGTGGTCGAGTTAAAATTCGAACTTGCTATTCTCCTGGCTTGTGTGCCTTCTGCCATCCCCACCTTCCCATACCACCTACCACTGCCTGCCGCTTGCTGCCGGCGTTGGTGCCTCTCAGTCGCTGTCACCGTTGTGCCGTTGCCGTCGACGCTGGCGTCGCTGCCGACTGCCGACTGCCACTGCTGTCTCTGTCGCCGCCGCTTTGAAGATTCCGTTATTCCGTTCGTTTCGTTTCGTTTTGGATTCAGTCTGTATTGTGTTTACACCCATGGCTGACGTAGCGAGAGCTAAACCTTCGCAGGCGAATGAATAATAATAATAATAACATATAACAACAAAAATATAAAACAAAAAATTAAATATAAATTAATACACACACACAAGCCCATTTAAAAGCATAGAATAAATATAAAAATAAATAAAAAATAAAAAAAATATATAGCACGGAATGAACAGCAACAATAATAATTATAATTATAATAATAATAACTACAGTTACAGCTACAGAGACAGAAACCGAAACCGAAATCGAAATCGAAACATAAGCAGCCACAACAACAACAAAAACAACAATTTCATTTACAGTTACAGTTACCGTTACCGTTACCCTTACAGTTACAATTACCGAAAAGCGAGCTCCATTTTTTTTCAAGTGCGTGCGTGTATGTGTGCGTTGGCAGTGTGTCTGTGTGAGCCCCGGCGGAATATAAATTTCAAGAATTCCCCCATTTAAATTAAATTTCAAAATTCCCCCCCAAAAAAATTATTACTAAGGCTATATATATCGAGAAAGAGGGAGAGAGATAATAGCCAAAAAAAAAAAAAAAGAAGAAGAAACGGGCACCGGAGATTCCGGTTAAGCAGAAATTGATTCAAATAATAGGAAAACACACACACACATTCACACACAGTCAGAGAACAAACGGGACAAACATTCGAAAATGAAAGACGAAACAATGCGATAACGGTATAACTGACTAACAAGCCCCGAAGACGACGAAGAAGCAGCAGCTGAAGAAGCAGCCGCCGCAGCAGAAGACGAGCACTACAACAAGCCCAAAATAAGGTAAAAACAAGAAAGTAAAGCTAACTTCGGGCGGAGCCGATGTTGATATACCCTTGCAGTTAAAACCGGAATATAGAATAGAATCTGTACCAAGTTCCAGCTTTCTATCTTCAAAAACACGAAAGTTGGGTCATTTCCGATCGTTCAGTTATATGGCAGCTATAAGATATAGTCGGCCGATCCTTATGAAATTTGTTAGGTTGGATCAACTGACCAAAAATAGAATCTGTATTAAATTTCAGCTTTCTATCTTCAAAAACACGAAAATTGGGTCATTTCCGATCGTTCAGTTATATGGTAGCTATAGGATATAGTCGGCCGATCCTTATGAAATTTGGCATGTCGTAATGTTTTGCCAAAAATAGCTCACATGTCAAATTTGAACTCTCTAACTCTAAAAACACCAAAGTTATACCATTTCCGATCAATCAGTTATATGGCAGCTATAGGATATAGTCGGCCGATCCCGGTCGTTCCGACTTATATACTGCGTGCAAAGGAAAGAAGGGTGTGTGCAAAGTTTCAAGACGATAGCTTCAAAACTGAGAGACTAGTTCGCGTAGAAACGGACAGACAGACAGACGGACAGACAGACGGACAGACAGACGGACAGACGGACAGACGGACATGCTCATATCAACTCAGGAGGTGATCCTGATCAAGAATATATATACTTTATAGGGTCGGAGATGTATCCTTCACTGCGTTGCACACTTTTGGACAAAATTATAATACCCTCTGCAAGGGTATAAAAACAATCTCTAGTAACTCCCACCGCCCCCCCCTCACAAAATATTTATGAAAAATAAACAAAAATGAAAATCCTGAAGATGACACCAAAAAGTGGAGACACCCAGCCACACACAAGAGAAAGATAATAAAAAAAAGAAAGTCCGCCGAACAAAAGAAGGAAACTAATATATCACAATATTGTGCGTCCATAGATAAATATCTTCTGGTACGTACACACTCCATTAAGATGTCAGCGAAAGTTGCTGCAGAGAAAGTGGCAGCAAAGAAAGCATCATTCTTCTTGCTACTGGGGCGTCTTTCTTCTGGTTTCCTCGGGCTTCTAAAGAGAGTAGTATGTATATATTCTATAGAGCGTTGAAAACTACACAAAATTTCTAGAAAATTGGATGGAAAGCGAAACCAAATATTGTTATTTGTATTTATGCCCGCAATTTCTCTTGCGCTGATGTAGCATGGGAAATGTAGCATATTTCTTGGCGCCCGCCGTTGTTCCGCCAAAAACCAAAAACTTTCAACCAAAACGAACACAAGAGTAGGCAAAATTTATGATTTTCCTGCATATGTTGGGGTCTCTGTGTTGGTTTGGGGGCATGGTATGTATGTGTGTGTGTGTGTTGCAATATGTGAGTAATGGAAGGGCCAGAAGAAAAAGAAAAAAAAAAAGAGGCAAGAAAGAAGCTCAAAGAGTGATTCAAACTTTTCGACTCGGCTCTACCATAAACTTTTTTTTTTTTTTTCCTTGCCTTGAATATTTTATGAAAGGGAGATGAAGTATATAAGTTGAAGTAAAGTCCATCATTAAGCAACCAATATATTGGACCATATAAATTGTGTGAGTGTGTGTGTGTGTGTGTGCGGGGGGGAGAGGGTAATGGGGCATACTTTCAGCCCATCAGCCAAGTCCATGTAAATTTTAGCCAAGAGCTCGGGCACTCGGGGACTCGAGACTCGAGACTCGGGACTCGGGAAGTAAAAGTAAGAGTGATAATATTAATATAATTAGACTTTGTTTTGCTCCTCCTGTCACATCTTGTGCATTCTCCATGAAAGTTACGACACATTCTCGGCCATTTTCGCAAGCATTTTCATCTAGCATTTCCCCCAGAAAAGCATTTCCAAAGCATTACTCTTCCACTCTAAGCCCAATGGTCCTCAGCTGGGCTCTGGGCTCTGGGCTCAATTCAACTTGAGTTATCCTAGGAATAGTCCTTGGAGACTGGCTCAAGTCAACCCATTTAACCGGCAGAGCACATGACCACATTTTGTGTTACCTGTTTTTTTTTTTTTCTTCTTTTTCTTGTTGTTGTTCTTGTTGTTGTTTTGTTCTTCATCTCCCCTCCGGTGGCTGCCACATTTCTTTCATATTTGTGTGTCCTGTGTCGTGCTTGTCCTTTTCGGTGTAAGAATTCCAAGCCGGTTGCATTAAGTTTCAGTTCCGGCTTGTTGATTGACATTTCCTCCGACTCTGTCTCTGACTCTGACTCAGGGACTCTTCTTCGTTGGCCAATTGCTATAGTGCCTCAACTCTAGCCATCTTATGCAACTTGCCACGTTTGATAAACCGCAAAAAAATTCAGCTTCGTTTTTTTTTGGTGGAGGGCGACTGTTATGTAAGTTCCGTGGCTGTAACGACAAGCGACAGGAACAACAATGGCCAACAAGCAGATAAGAGCATCGGAAAAAACAAAAAAAAAACAAAAAAATAATAAAAAACAATAACAAAAAAATGGCAAACGCCAAAAGAAAGAAACAACAAACGAAATGAGCAGAGAAACGTGAAAAACTCCAAATAATCTACAATAAAACAGGAAAAACAAAAACGGCAACGGCAACGGGGCGGATGAGCGATGTGGTATGGAGGATTGCGTATACGTCATGTTGCCTTGTCTTTGGCAGCTTTAGCATTTCATTGTCGTTCCTGTTGTTATTATTGTTGGGATTTAGACGGTGTGGGCGTGGCCGAAGTGGGCTGTTCATCTCGCTGTCGTTTGTCCGTTGATTTCGACTCGGTTTCTGTGTGTTTTGTTGTTTTTTTTTTTTGGGTTTTTGGGGTTTTTTTTCTGCGTTTCTGGGCTTCTGTGAGATAACGCATACGCCGCATGGGTCCGCATTCTTTTGCCCGAAAAACTGCGGCTGTGGCTGGCATTGCCACTGCCACTGCCAATGCCAGTGCCAGTGCCAGTGCCTGCTTTAAAGATGCAAATCCCAATGAGAGCCCAAAGCTGGAAACAATTCTGAATTATTAAGTTACTCAATCAGGCTTGCCCTAAGACCTTAAACTCACTTGAAATGGGATTTGGTTGAGGGTTTACGTACGTCTGTCTTGCGAGCTCTCTTACTTTTCTTTATATTTCAACTATAGCCCGGCCGAAGGCGGCTCTATTGAGGAGAATTTTCAATTAACAAATTCGCCCAAAATACCATACCCATTTCAATTTCCCCAAAAACTTTGCGTTATGGACACACGCATAAACCAAAAAAGAAAGCCCTGAGAATGCTCCGAGAAGGGCCAGAGATGGAAATTTCTTTAAGGGATTAAATTTCCCTGCCTCAGCACCCAAGCAAATATATATATACAGGAATTTGTAATACACACATACATATATATATATATATAAATATTTATATATACAAACGTGTAGCGACACGTGCCCCAGATGGATGCCTCTTCAGAGGCCCCTACTCTTTCTCAAAAAATGGCTGTTAAATGTTTTTTGATATTCCCTTGCCTTATGTATATGTATGTGAAAGTTTTGTTATTGTTTTTCCAGGACTTTCCGGGTTGAGAGGGGGAATGGATAGTAGTTGTAGCACGTGGCCATGACCGCCATATTGGCGTCCTGTCGTCCCTTTCAATCCAACAATCCAACAATAACAAAAATCAACAACAAATCGAACTTCAATTCCAATCGAATCAAATCAAATCAAACGTGTTGTTGTCCCAGTCCCAGTCCCCAGTTCTACTCCCACTTCCCATACGTTTGTCATTTGTCATTATGGCGGAAGCAAATCATTGTAAATGAATCCAAATTGCTCTTCCTTCTTTCCCTTCCTGAGGCGGAGGTTTTAGCCATTTCATCCATTTTAGCCATTGCTTTTCGACCAACTGCTATTTGCATTTCACTACTGACGATACTGACGATACAATATAGTATTCTCTACCTTTGGATAATTTAGCGAGCATGCGACCTGTAACTGGGGTCGCCACTACCTGGTAACTGCTACCCGAATGAAGGCTAACCTTCAGCTAGCCCTAGTTCTGGCCCCACCTCCTGGAACTGCAGTCCGGCCCCCCGCCCCCCTCGAACGGTTGGCTCATCCAAAAGTGAAAACATTCGAGTCAAGGCCAAGCCAAGTATCGTTTGTTTATTAATTATTTGGTTAGGCTTTCAACCGCCTCCTCCACCTCCATTATAGCTGCAGAGAGCGAAAATATTGTTAGCTAATTTTGCTTTTAATTTAAGGAAATAATTAATTAATTATTTAACTAAAAAAAAAGGTTATTTTAAACTTGACTTTTAGGATAAGAAGACCATTAGTAAGGAAGGGGAAGTTTAGAAACGTCTTACAAAAAATTATAAAAATGATTTAAAATTATCTTTTCTATTCTAACTTGTTCTTAGTACATAAAAATATTAAAATTAATCATCATTTAGTGTTTAAATATTTATTTAATATTTAAAAAACATTTTAAAATTAAGAAAAGTTTAAAAAATTGAACACAAAAGTCTTCTAGCCCAATAGTTTCTCTTGGGGTCTGTTTAGTAAAGAAATCTTAACAAAAAGGTATATTGATTTTACAAAAAATGTATTAATATTAATATTATTAAATTTTAAAAACTCTTCTAGCCTTCTAAGCCCTCTAGCTTATTAGTTTCAGCCAAAAGGCTCCGTTTACTGACCATCCTCAAAGTTTACCTTTTGTTTTTCTGCAAATATTTGTGTTATTTTTTTCTGGCTGTTTATTTAGTTGGTCGAGTCTTTTGGATTTTTATTGTATTATTTTTAATATATTTCATTGCCAGCTATGCAGTCGCAGTCTCAGTCGCTAATTGTGTCAACTTTGGCGCACAAGTCGAAAGTAAACAAAGGCCAGTAAACCGGCCAGCAACAATTTTCAAATCGAATGACAGTCTCATTCTTGGCCATTATTTTTTTTGTGTGGCTTTTGCCACTTGAGTCACCTTACACACAGATACGTTGCTGCATTGGTGTGTGTAATAGGGTAACAATAGGGTTAGAGATATATTGATTTTCGATCATAAGAACCTGCAACATGCAAAGTCTAACGAATGCCTTAACGTTTTCTTTATAACCATATATACTAGATAAGTATATTTCCTTATATATATACACTTTTATATTTTATGATATATATAAATGTGTGTATAGGGGTACTTTGTAGGCCCACTGACACGCCCCGCCCATTGACATTAGCTAGGGACTTGCCTTGAAGAAGGCAATCCTTGTCATTGTCGAGTTATCATTATTATATCCGTACTCGCCGATTTGGCACGCTCTACGGTTTATGGTTTACGGACTTTTCGACTACACTCCAGCCTCCCACGCCCTCCTCACACCCCCTGATTAGGGGGCTTGTGTATGGGTTAGTTCCGGCAATCAATCTGCCCCAGCAAATCTTTTTTGTTCACTGACAACGGTGGAGAACCCACCGATTTGATTAGTGATGAAAGGCCCAACTACAAACTAACCGCAATCACTTTCAGGCATACAATCGAGGGCAGGGAAATAGGTTTCGGACTATATAATACCCGGTACTTGTGGGGGGTCTACCCTAACTAGATTATTTTGGAATAGAAACTAGAGACTTCCTAACATTCCGATAGTCTTTTAATTAAATTTTTATCTAAAATACCTATTATCTGCACCTCTATTGTACGGCCCATATCCTTGTTTCTTTGGCTAAGGACCCCCCAAAAAAAAGTAACCCCTAACGAAGTTGGCAGACTGACCGAATTGTGCACTCAGGGTGAACTAATTGTATAATTCAAAGTTTTGAGGCTCCACAAACACACAACACACACACAACACACACACACTCCCAACACACCCATACATATAGCCAGGAATAAATACGTGTTTGCGGTTAGGGGGGGCGGTATTAGGGGAGTGGTGAGCCGTAAGGCAAGGCAAAAATATTACTTATCCGCCTAATTAAGCTTCAACAAAGCGAACACTTCATTATATATTTCCTGCACTCAGCAAACAGTCGGGCTCAATCAGTGCGAAAGGGATGGGCTTGGATTAGAGGGGGCGGGGGACGGGGTGAGTGTGGGCATGGGTGTGGGAGCCATAGGGGGGGGAGTGAATTAGCTGGTGAGGAAAAGAAAACGTAACCGTAATGTAATGTGAATTACGCTAAATTTATTAGGCAACAACGGGAATGAGAAGGGAACCGGAAACCAAGGCAAAGGCACACACACACACACAAGCAGAGGAACAGGCACACATACTCCCACACACACACACACTTGTACTAACACATATGGAAGAAAGGGTCCTGAAGCTGAGCCTAATCGTTATCGTCATCGTTATCGTTTTAGGTCCTAAAGGTTTTTAGAAAATAATACAAGTTTTGTAGAGGGTTTTTTATTTATTTTATACTTATTTTTAAGAGGTTTAAAAAATATTTAAATATATTAAGAAATTATAGAGTTTTTCTAGTATTTAATAGTTAAAATATTTAACTAGCCAGATATTTAAAAAGAGCCTTGAAAAGGTCTTTAGAGACTTTCAAAGAAAGTCATTTTCAAAACCCCTCTGTTTTCTATATTTTAGTGACGAAAGTTTCTTCTATTTCAATATACTAAAATTAGTATTTTATTTGTGGTATTTTTATAAAAAACATTATACTTTTAAAACTAAAACTATTTTTTTAAAAACCTTTCAAAAAAAACCCTTCATTGCCTTCGTCCCAAACGCTTTCCTTCAACAATGTCTTCCTGAACTTCGAACTCCCAGCCTTAAAGGTTATCCTCGCCTCCCCCTGGATGAACCCAACTGCCCCCTACCATGCCCCCTGCCTCCTGCCCCCTTTTTTTTTGAAGTCGTTACCAATTTCGTCGCTTATTTCTTGCCTCTTGTTTCATTCCCATTCTCTCCTAGTTCATTTCCTTTGCTTTCGTTTCGTTTCGTTTCGTTTTTGCGTGCTGGACGCGTTTTGTATAGGAAACTCGATAATTTCCACCAATTTCCTTTCCCTTTGCATGTGTGTGTGTGTGTGTTGGTGTAATTGGTATACGTGTGTGTGTGTTAGGGAGTGTGTGGGTTGAAAGTATGCGTGTCCATCCAAAGCTCATAAACTGTGTGTCGGCAATGAGTATGTTAATTCGGTTAGAGGTGAGAACGCAGGTGAGAAATAATTTTGGGGCGTGGCATTGACTAAGTGCAAATGCCAAACATATTATAGTGTGCGTGATCGCACAGATATATCTCCAATATATATATGCTATATACTATATATAGTTTATATTGAAACTCAAGTGGATCATAAAATGAAGAAAAGTACTAGCCATTCAATAAAATTAGATAGTTTGGGTCCTCTAATAAATTCTAGTCTATATTTTTTGAAATGCCTGCCAATTTGAATGGCAAACAATATCATTTGTTGGCTTAAACAATTCACAAATTGGCAATTTAATCAATGGCATTCAGCATTTTAACAATAGGCCGTCTGTGTACTATATACTATATTATAATGCTTATTCAATTTATTGGCTTACCTGGCGAATAGATGAGGGAAAAATGCCATAATTGCCAATTCAGCATTTATACGATTTCAAATGCTTCCAAATTGGATTTAATTTTAATCAATTGAAGCGGAAAGTGGCTCTAATTTAAACGTTATCCTGATTCTGATTCTAATTTTGATTCTATTTAACATAAATATAAATTATATTTTGTACCCATTGGCTTCATGTGGCTAATGGAAATGCCAAATTAAAGTTTTCATTTCGAGGTTTCGGGGTTTTTGGAGCTTTTCATTTGAATGGGAGAACCCCAAAAATGTGAAACTTTAATGAGTTTTTCCTCAACTCCATAAAAGTTAAAGAGGAAGTTAAGGAGGACTTGTATACACTTTCTTATTCATATAGGAGGGGATATAGTAGTAACCCTATTTTATTTAAACTTACTTATAATATAATAGAATCGTTAAGAAAGCTATATGTCAAGTTTCAAGTCTATAGACCCCCCATAGTACCCTCCAGAAGAGTATCCACATTTAACTTTCTCTAAAGACATTTATTTAATTCCACTGTCTCCATTTCTTTTCCGTTTAGTTAGTGTTACTGCTTCCGTTTCCTGTCTTTTCCATTTTTTTTCGGTTTTTTTTTGGGTTAGTTGGCTGGTTTTCCGCTTCTCGTTTCGGTTTTCAACTTAATTAAGAAATCCAATTAACATCATTGACATTAGATGTCCTAGAATATGCGCAATTTGTTTTGTTTTTTTTCAGCTATATTCGGCTATATTTTGGCTTTTCCGAAGCACATGGCCGGCCTGCTGGAAAAACACACAAACCTACTCACGCATCTGCCGGAAAAATAGATTTTATTTTCCGTTTCTTGGGTTTGGGAGTTGGGAGTTGGAGGGTTTACTTATTCCTTCTATAGAGTGTCTCTTTCTCTCTCTCTCTTATTGTTGTTGTTGTTGTTTTTGCATATGTGGACAGGACTTGTTAGGGACTTGGGAGGGCTATATCCTTTTTGCCACCCACTTTGGGGCACCCCACACCCTTTGCTGCCTTTTGCTGACAAGTAGGCGTTGATGTTGATGTTGACGTTGGTCTCGTGTGTGCTCTGGTATGTGTGTATGTTGGTGTGTTGGTGTGTTGGCCCCGCCCCCTTTTGTATCCTGCCACCCCCACTCATTGCGTGTGGCCCCAAAAAAAAAATTGTGCGTGTGTGTTTGTGCGGCTTTTTCGGCCAACCAGCCAACAACAACAAAAAAAATGTAAAGAAGGTGGGAGGCCAGAAGGGGTGTGGCACTAAAGGGAGGAGGGGGGAGGGGTGCCTTGCCGTGGCACGCAACAAACAAGCGATAACAAACAATTGCGGCAACGACATTCGGATACTCCTCTCCTCCTGGCGCTTTGTCCTGATTTCGTCCTGGCATGTGGGGTAAATGTTTTTATGGTAAACGTTGTACTGGGCATCGCGGTTTAGGCCATGATGTTTGGGTTTCGGCCCAGTTTTGCTTATTTGAATAAGAAAGTCACTTTCGGGTATTTAGTTAGGAATTAAATATATATTTTATTCTAAAGACTATGAGTACCGGGTATCATTACACTATTATAGCATACTTATTAGGGCACTTAACCTCACTACTTGAAGACTCTAGCTTCTAAAATCCTTAAACCCTCTCAAATCTGTGTAATTCTCTACACAAAATGGTTAAAATCCTTTGGAAAATCCTTCAGAGACTTGAGAAGCTTCTGATGGCTGGCTGACTGGCTGGCTGGCTGGCTGCTGGGATGGCCAAAGGAAAAAGCATGCTTTTAGCCAGATTTGCCATTTCACTCAATTATGACAACACTCTGGTCCTTGTTAAGGAGTTGTGTGGCATCCCATCTACACGGCACTGGGTCAAAGGGCATTCCACTCGCCCATGAATTTGTCAAATTATCCACATGATCGCCTCATGCCTTGTATCTCTGAGCCGTGGTGTGTTGCTGTACTATTTTGGCAAGAGGACTAGTCAGGAAATCCCTGTCAAGCCAGTCGGTTTTAGCCTTGTCTATGGCTTTGGCTTTGGCTTTGGCTCATCTCCCTCTCTTAGTTGGCTTAGACAGTGGGACAAGTAACACAACTGCAAACAGAGTGAGCGACACAGGAGGAGCCACATTCTGGCAAATCTACTTAGCATAAACCAATTCACACACACACACAGACAGAGTGGCAAACACACACACAGATACAGCCCTCATTTAGGGGGAGTGGCCGGAGAAACTGACAAACTGCGAAAGCCAAAAACTGATTATGACTTCCCCCATTTGAAAACGACAGCATTCTGCACTTGCAAATAGACATACATTAGCCAGGGGCGTAAGCCAAGGGGGGGCCTAAAGGGGTATACTTAAAAAAAAAAAATAATTATAATAGTCTCTTATTAGAAATATTTAATAATATGTATCACCCCTTTTTTTTTTTTGTTAAATAAATACCATCTAAGCCCCTGGGACAAGCACACATGTCCTGTCCTCTCTAATAGAAGAAGCTATTCGAGAGATACAAAAGAGCTATTTCAAAGATATCCCGAGACAGGCAGCTAAATGAGAAATAATCGAGCCAAGCCCCGGGGCTGCAATGCCTTTCCGAGTGAAAATTGAGACATTGCAGTGCCAGAGGAGCACAAGAAAGTGGAATTAAAAATTATGCTATGTACTTAGCACGACACCCCCTACCTAGCACCCTCCTCCTGATACTTATATATATATATATATTATATCTTTCCGGGCAAACAAAATGCAAAAAGTGGAGTACAAGTTAAGCCGGAGTCTTGTCACCCAGGCACGTAGCCTTTTTTTCCCATAGAGAGGTATAGAGTCGAGGTGCTTTTATAGGAAAAGTAAAGATATATAGATGAGTGGGCTGTGGGTGGCTGTGGGCTGTGGGTGGCTGTGAGCTCTTCTTTATAAACAAATATTTGGATTTAGCAACTGAGTGAGCAGTGAGTGTGGGGTGGTGATGGTGGGGGGGAGGAGAAAGACTTTCTCGTAGAAGAAAGCAGCTTAAATTCAGGCAAATAAAATGAAGAAGAACACACAAACGACAAAAAAAAAAAAAGTAGGAGAAAATTTTATTTCCAAACGGAATTTTAGGCAGTCCTTTGGGTGTCTATGTGTGTGTGTCTAGTTTACTACTTTTACTACTTTCTTTCCGCCAGCCAACCACTCTCTCTCTCTCTCTCTCTCTCTCTCTCTTGTGCCCTTTATCTATCTATCTCTCTACTTTCACTGGCACTTTCCCTTTCGGCTTACTTTCTCTGGTCCTGCTTATGCAAAACCGCACCCATATTGAGGGGGAAAAAAAACGAGAGAAAGCAGATTACTTATCTTTTAGTTTTCATTTAAATATGAAGAACAAATTGTGCACACACGCTGCTTTCTCCTCATCCTCCTCCTCCTCCTCTTAGCCAGCTTTCACTTTCTTTTATTTTTGGCAGAGTCTAGAATCCAGATAGAGAGATATAGCAAGTGGATTTCCTCCTTTATCCCAAGCTGCCCTTTCAATTCCACACACACACACACACACCCACATACTGCTCCATTTTTTCCATCCTCTTTCTATTTTTGGTTAGACAAAAATAATTGGATTTACACCGAATCAAGAATCGAGTGGAAAAAAATATATAAACCAGTGGAATATATATAGTACGGGTAGTGTGTGATGTCGTCATAGGATAAGGATGGAAGGCCAGGGGATATGTGTCCTGACAGGATACAAATGCGATGCTGTGGGGACGCATCTCCTCTCAATTGGAGATATTCATAAGTGAAATTTGTTATTCAAATGGAGGAGGAGGAGGAGAGCTTATAAATTGGAGAGTTTCGTTTTTATGGTTTTTGTTTTAAGGAATTTATAAGCAAGTCGACTTTACTTTTAAAACTTAAAAGGAGGTTGGTGGGCTTAGCAATGCTAGGTTTTCGAAAAACATAAAACAAGAAATATAATTAATAAAAATTTAAAAATAAAAAAAAATCAAGTAGCTAACGGAAAGAGCTTGAAGAGATTAGACATCAATCAAGACGATAGATTATAAACAAAATACCAAAATAAAAGCTAGTTTTTTGGAGAACATACGATTATCAGAAAAGGATGATATCTAAGGGCCGAAAATGGATAAGAAATATTTTTTAATATATTTAAAAGAATTTTAAATAAAAATCAAAAGAAACGGAGTTAATCGAAGAGAAAAAGGAAATCTACAAGAATGGATAAGAAATATTTTTTAATATATTTAAAAGAATTTAAAAAAAAAAAAATCAGTTAGCCAACGAAAAGAGCATGAAGAGATTAGACACCAATCACGATGTTATATTATAAAAAAAAACACAAAATAAAAGCTAGTTTTTGGAAAACATACGATTATCAGAAAAAGATGATATCTAAGGGCCGAAAATGGATAAGAAATATTTTTTAATATTTTTAAAATAATTTTAAATAAAAATCAAAAGAAACAGAGTTATTGGAAGAGAAAAAGGAAATCTACAAGAATGGATAAGAAATATTTTTGAATATATTCAAAAGAATTAAAAAAAATAAAAATCAGTTAGCCAACGGAAAGAGCTTGAAGAGATTAGACACCAACTGTCTTAAATTATAAAAAAAAATATATAAGAAAAATAAATAAAATAAGCAAATCAGTGGAACTCGAACAAAGACATCGATTCCCTTTAAGAACCATCTTTTTTGTCTTTATTTTTTATCGCAGACTTAATTTGAAGTAAACAAATAAAGGGAGTATAAAAATCAGACCGAAATAAATAATTCGGAAAAATAAAAACCCAAAATAATGACGAGCTAGATGTGGAGGGTTCGGCTCCACAGCCAGTTGTGATTAATAGCAAATCCTCTCGATACAAGGTAAACTCGATTCAAGGAAAAAAGGCTTTTGGCGTTTGTTAGTTAAGTGGCTTTTTCGCTCTCTTAGTAGACGGTCACACTTGTTTTGCTTAGAGGTGAGAGTTTTTCTAGAGACTTTTTATGGGACAATTGGTAAAGTTTTTAAAGTTTAAATTAGTAGCGGGGATTATTCATTAAACTTAAAGCCCTCTACAAAGGAGGGAGAAAAAAACCAAATAATTGCCTGCTAAAAATTCCAAAAGTACAAGACTAAATAAAAAACCTAAAACCTTTCTAGAAAATGGTAAAGTATACAACTTTTGAATAAAACCACAAACTGCTAGATGGCTTAAGCGCACTAGAGAGCACAATTTAAACACAAAATTACACTTTTTTTAAATTAGAAAAATGATTAATTAAAAACAAGTAAATGCCGCAATTAATAAAGTAAAAAATATATATTTTTTAGCTCCGCAAACCGGCGTCGACACTCTCAATTCCTGGCTCGATGAAAACACCTTCCATTGCGAACCGGGAACAGATCTCATCTGGATGCAACGAAGAAGCGGCCGAGGCACTAGTGGGTATCCACTCAGACTACCCTAGGTATGAAATGTATGTATAGCCCGAACCGATCCGACAGTAGAGTATGTATAGCCCCCCATTATATCCATTATGTCCATTAGCGAACATTCATTAAACCCGCCCTGCCCCAAAGTCAAGTAATTAAACGACTTTCGCCGCGTATGTACCCCAAAATGCAATTCCGAAATGGATTAATGTTTTCATCACTGAGAGAAAATCATGCACCACATTTTGCTTTCTTAAATTTTTGATTTCTTAGCCCTAGATTAGTGATAGTATCCTTAGAGTTGAGTGTAGTAGAATTTGCAAAACATGAACCTTAGTTGGCAAACTGTGGGAAAATCATCGACTGACGGATGGATGGATGGATGGATTAATGTCCTGGGGACAGTAATTAGCTGTCAGTGTCAGGACTGGCAAGCATCGGCCCTCCTCCGGGCAAGATTTGTGATTTCCGAGGGTCCGTCATACCAAAAAAAAAAAAAATCAAATCAAGTCCAGATGTACTGGTTGCTGAATATTCATTGGGGAGTCTGCTGGCAATTCAATTTGAACGATTCGCTCTAAAGTGAATACTCAAAACACTTGGAATATCGGTTCGAATCTCCAACGTCCAGGGACCAGAGTCCATGCCACATAAATCTCTATGAATGTCGTGGCTGGAAAGATATTTTCCTGCAATCACGTTGCCAATTTGGCACAGTTCAGCAGTTTATAGAGAGTGAGTGATGGTAGGAGGGACTTTATGGGAGAATTATATATATGGTATACATATATATATGACTGGGACTGTAAACGAGGACAGGCAGCGGCCAGTTTGTGTTTGTGTTCCCTCTCTGTGTTTCATTTGTCAGCAAAAATTTTTATTGGCATCTTTTGCTCATCCATATGTATAGCCACACACACACACATGGTCTATGGTCTATGCCACATACATACATATATTGGGTGTTTGTGTGGCATCTATAAGATACAAATTGATATGACACATTTAGGAAATCCCCCGGCAAAGCGAAAACACACAAATCTGTCATTCAGGCTGTGAGATTTATTAAGGTGCGGATACGCTTGAGTTGCGTTTACTTTTGAGTTGGGTTTGACTTATATGGCTCCTACTTCTACATAGCACTCCTATGGCTACGAGGACTTGTGCCCCTTTGCCCCCAGCGATCCTGATCCAGGACGAGAGCAAAATCAATCTTAATTACGTGGCAGAGCTGTGGTCTGGCTCGTTACCAGTTGCCTTTTCCTAATTAATTCCGAAAGGCAGTACTACTTGTATTAGTTTGGTTACTTAAATTCCTCAACTAGAAACCTATCATTGTAGTTTCTCCCCCTATAAATAGTACTCTATAAAATATCCAATATTAAACTCTTAGATCCCCAATCTACTATCCAATATTTAGTAACTATATCTTTAAAAAACAAACAAATAGAGGGCTACCCGGTGGAGTAGTTAGTGAGTGTTAGCTATTGGCCCCAAGTATATCATGACTCACGTGTAATTTTTCTTCCAAAAAAAAATATAAAAATCCACCAAATAGGTATATGGAAGAACGTGCCCTTACTGGCGGCAATACGTCCAGGAAGCCCTCAACAAACTCGGCCAAACACAAACCCAATGTGGGCTATCGCCTGGGAAAGAGGAAAGCCCTGTTCGAGAAGCGCAAACGCATCAGCGACTACGCCCTGGTCATGGGAATGTTTGGGATCATCGTGATGGTAATCGAGAACGAGCTGAGCAGTGCCGGTGTCTACACAAAGGTAATTATTGATGCGGCCCTAGTTTTATGGGGTATACATAGCAGTTAAGGGGATGGTACCAGATTGAGGTGAAATATCCAAATACTCCCAAAGGTCAAAAAGAGGACCCCGCAGAAAAATTAAAAAAAACAAGAAAAGAAAGCTAACTTCGGGCGGAGCCGAAGTTTACATACCCTTGCAGTTAAAACCGGATATATATCGCAAACATCGGATATAGTTGGCTGATCCTTATGATTACATCATAATAAAACTAATTAACTAAAATAAAAAATCTAAAAAAGTCCCAAACTTCTATCTTCAAAAATACGAAAGTTGATATTTCTACCAAGTACCATTTCCGATCGTTCAGCTATATGGCAGCTATAGGATATAGTCGGCCGATCCTAATGAAATTTGGTAGGTTGGCTCAACTGGCCAAAAATATAATCTGTACCAAGTTCCAGCTTTCTATCTTTAAAAACACGAAAGTTGGGTCATTTCCGATCGTTCAGTTATATGGCAGCTATAGGATATAGTCAGCCGATCCTTATGAAATTTGGCATGTCGTAATATTTTGCCAAAAATAGCTCTCATGTCAAATTAGAACTCTCTAACTCTAAAAACACCAAAGTTATACCATTTCCGATCAATCAGTTATATGGCAGCTATAGGATATAGCCGTTCCGACTTATATACTGCGTGCAAAGGAAAGAAGGGTGTGTGCAAAGTTTCAAGTCGATAGCTTTAAAACTGAGAGACTAGTTTGCGTAGAAACAGACAGACGGACAGACGGACAGACGGACATGCTCATATCAACTCAGGAGGTGATCCTGATCAAGAATATATATACTTTATAGGGTCGGAGATGTCTCCTTCACTGCGTTGCACACTTTTGGACAAAATTATAATACCCTCTGCAAGGGTATAAAAATGGATCGAAAATTAAGTTCTCATTTGTGGAGAATCGATCTACGAATCTTTTAAGGTACCCCGCTTAAGAATCGGATGGGTATTGGCCGAGATATAGCTTCCAAGGGGTCAAATATCCAAAAATGTGGATTTTGGCATTTTTGAAGGGGACCCCTTGAAAAATTTGAAAAAATCGATCAAAATTTAGTTATATTTGTGAAGAATGAAGTTTGAAATCTTTTTAGGTATTCCACGTGAGAATGGGTTATATATTCATGGATATTTGGACCTTCCAGTTCCCGAATGAACTAAAATGTGAAAAAGCTTCGGCAGCAACCGAAGATCTGTGCTTCCTTGAGCCAGAGGGTACTAATTCGATGATATATCCTACTCTCCATCTACTTGCAGGCATCGTTCTACTCGACAGCGTTAAAAACCTTAATATCTGTTTCGACTGTGATTCTTTTAGGACTTATAGTAGCTTACCATGCTTTGGAAGTGCAGGTGAGAGTGAGTGCAAATTGTATTTTCTCTTCCAGATGTTTTTGATGTTCTTGCTGATGGTCGTCATCGTTTAACTTGATTGTTTAACGTTGCCGTCGTCACCTCGCTCACTCTCACATACCTCCCCAGGACCCCCAGCCCGTTCCCTATATAAAAAGCCAGCCCCAACAACTCCCTTAAAAGAGCTAAGGTCATGCCACCCAGCCCCCCACCCCCAAGTTAACCCTTTGAACCCTCGAGTCATTCATCGCCATTTTGGATTGTTTGTTTGTTTGTTCGTTTGTTAGCTAGTTTGTTTGCTGTTCGCCAAGACAATGTTTCCTCGTGTCCGGTTATGATTTCCCTTAACTATAAATAAATATATATATATTTTTTATATTTGAAATATTTTTCAATTTCGAGCTTAAGTTTCTTTAGTTTTGTGAGTTTATGTTTGTACTGCATTTGGAGTGAGTGAGTAGGATGCATGTTCCATGGAAGTTGGTGTGAAAGAGCAGCGTTTCCGTTTCCGGTTGCGGTTCCATTTCCGTTTCCGTTATCCATTCTCGCTTCATTCCACCATTTCTCTGGACATTTTCTCAACAACATTTGAAATTCATCTGAAAAATATGAAAAAAAAAAAACGAGAAAAGAAGCTGAAACACTGTACATAAAAAGCTAATCATTTTCATTCACTTTTAATCACCTTAATCACTCACACACACACACACAACACTAACACACACACACATACACCCTCACTCTCACACACACACACAGTTTTCACCGAAAGTATTTTTCCATTCTTTCCGAATTTATTGCTTTTTTGAAATATCAGACCAACAATATATTGATTTCCTATCATTTCCATTGACATTGAAAGTATATATGTTATATATACCTGATCTATATATAATACATTCCATAACCAAATCGTTTTCGTACTCGTTTATCTCCAAAATGCGCTTTCAATAAAAAAAAAAAAAAACAGAACCCAACTGCATGTACAGCACTATAATTTATTTCATTTGCTCAACATTTAAACTCTATATATATTTTCCAATATATATTATATATATATACGATCCCCATATATATATATATAGTTTATAAAACTTCCACTTCTACTTCCTCTTCTTCTGATTATTATTGGTTCCGTATTACTTTAATCGTTTCTGTTACAGTACAACCAAACTTTTTATACAATATATCTTCTCACAGACCAAACCAATAAGTTTAGTTAAGACCTGTGTTTAAACTTAATGTTGGCATGAAAGTTAAATATAAAAATTATAGAATATGAGGAAACTCTACCGATTTTTCCGATAATTTCGAAAATCGGTTGAGGATCCTTTGTTGGAAAATAAAAACTAGAAAACTAGAAACTGTAGAGAGCATGGGAGCATATATATGTGCAATATATGTAATTCTATTGATTATACAACATCTAGACAATATCTACTATATATTAGCCATTTGAACTCGAATAAAACAAGCAAAAAAAAAAAGAAAACAAATAACCAAAAACAGATAAATGAAAAATACAAAAAAAAAAATAAACCCCGAAGAGAAGTGGAATCGAATCCTTTCGCTGAACTTTCGCTAGACATCTACAAAGTCCTGTGTTCAGTGATCGATTTTTCGAACTTTCGAATATTTTGGATTGGTAATTGATATATGTATATCCCTCAAATAACGATAAACTCAAAACTCTCACAATGCATCCCTCAGCCATATCCATGTCCATGATTCAGACTCAGATCAGTTCATCGATCACAGCGATCAGTCAGTCAGTCAGTCAGTCAGTCAATCAACCAGTCAATCAGTCAACCAACCAGTCAGCTGATGTATCTATATCCATATAGATACATATGTATTACAGTAACCCCCAACAGAAATACCTCATTCAAATCGTATTCTTCACACAATTTGTTCTCTCTCTATTATTAATAACTCCGACTAAATGTTATCCTCCCCTTTAAAAACAAATTAATTTTCGATGTTTAAAAGTAAAATTTTAATATGTAATTACCTTCCATTATGCTTTGCAGAATTCAGTAAGTAATACTTATTATAATATCTACCATACATACTTCAATATTTGTGAGTAAATCCAAAAAAAAAAACCAAAACAAATAAAACCAAAATCATAATGCATAGTGTTATGTACAAATAAAATAATACCAATACCAAAAAACCAACTCAAATCAAATCAAAAACAGAAACCAACCAAACATGCCTAGAGTAGCTAAAAATTAGATTGTATTTAGACCGGATATATGCCATATATACTTCTGTACTGTATGTATATGTGTGTGTATATATCCTTGTGATAACCAACAAACAAACTGCATACTGAAGCAAACTTCAAATTGATGTTTAGTTGAACCCGTGTCTAGTGTACATAAAATATCCTCCTAGTTGACAATTTCCTTTCTTCAAAAAACCAAACTACTACAGAAACTACAGATACAGATACAGCTACAGCTACAGTTCACCTTAAAATAAAAAGCTTAAACAAAGTTCGAGCAAATGCTTGGCTCAAATGGACAATTGTGGCTTAGCTTGCACCACGAAAACCACCCAAAAAAAATAAAAATAAAAATCACTAAGCGCTAAACCACTACAAGTCCCAGTCCCAGTCCTAGTCCCACCTTGTCTTGAAGTACAGTTAAGCTAACCGATTCAGGAAAGTTATCTCGAACTTATCGATAAAATCGATATAAATCGATATACTTTGAGACTGGTTTTTATTTGGTCTTGGACATTTAATTGAGAATCAATTCTGTAAATCATTTTAGGAATGAGTTTCCAATCGGTTTGCCTAAAAACACACACAACATGCATAGCATAGATGTACATGTGCACACATACATACAAGCATACCCGCATACACATGAGCATTCCCATCGCTAAGTCGATACTGAATAGATTAATCGACATGCAATCGATATCTGTTTCTATCGAAACATCAATTCCATCTCTCACCAAAATTCCAATTAATTAACGAAAAAATAACTGAAACCAGAGAACACAGGACTTTGTAAACTTTGACGGAAATACTAAAATATCTATGTGTTATTGTATGAATGTATAGGTGTAGACTCTAGTTGATCGATAAACGATAATCAATAATCGATGAGCAGCAATCAATCAATCAGTCGGCTTAACCTGCGAATGGCTCATACATGAAACCACAAAGAAACACAAATCAAAATTCAGGTTTTTTGTCCCCGAAATCCCCAAAAACGCCTTTAAAATTCGATATTCTTGCACTCGATTAGATTGTTGTGCGATTGAAAATGCCTTAAATGTTGTGCCAACTTTATATATATATATAACTGTGTATATATATATATATAAACCAATTTAGTTTAGACATATATATATAGATTACAAAATGCACTGCGCTGGAGTTTGCTTTCAGTTCTCAATGTCCCAATATCAGAGAAGGGTTGCGATTAAATTCAGGGGTGATTTTTGGGTGGGTTCTTTGATTTTGAACTTTGGAAAATGATTTGGTTCGATTCCAAATTGATTTGATAAAGCCCAATGGGAATAAAAAACAATAAGGTAAACAACAACTAAGAAACAAGAACGAAATCGAGTGAAATGTGCTAATTACATGTGAACACGCACGCTTCTTTCTAGTAAGTACTGTCACCCATACACTTGCACAATAGCCTACACAGATACCAACACAGATACCTACACAGACACCTACAAGAGCACTATACAGACACACACATACACTCTTGCAAAAGTGATTTATAAAAAATGGAATTTTTGAAGAAGCTAGATATACTTGAACTTGGACTCAGGACTCTTGCTTTTACAAGAAACCCCATTAACACACACACATATGTAGGCACACACAGATACACCTCATTGACGTTGTACTTGTCAAATAATTCATGCTCGTATATTTGAGTGTAATTCATTTTTGTTTAGTCGCAAAAAAAAAAAACAAAAAAACAACCAATACCAAATCAATATATCTCCAATTATATTTAATAAATTATATACTCTCTTGTTCTCTTTCTTCTTTTTTTTTTACTTTGATTTCCTCTCTCCAACAATAACTACAAAATGAATATAAATACCCGATACTCTTATTGCATTCAATCGAATATAAATTGTTTTTGGCGCCAAAATAGTTATTCATGATAGATAACTGCGCCGACGATTGGAGGATCGCAATGACATGGCAACGAATTAGTCAAATAGGGTTAGAACTTTTTATATGCGCTATACATCCAATTCCTGGCGAATACTATTTCCAGTGGACGACGAAATTGGCCAATAAGAATAAAACAATTGGCACCGAATTGGTGCCATATGACGTAGCTTTATCATTACCTATGTTCCTTCGATTATATTTAATCTGCCGCGTAATGCTGCTGCATTCAAAACTATTCACAGACGCATCATCACGGAGCATTGGCGCTCTCAATAGGATTAATTTTAACACAAGGTAATCATAGAGTTATTCTATAAGATATAATATATTTTTATCCTATTAATACCTCTTCTTAATACCCCATATTTCAGATTCGTTTTAAAAACTCTAATGACAATATGCCCGGGAACGGTTCTATTGGTCTTCATGGTCTCACTCTGGATCATCGCCTCCTGGACGTTGCGTCAGTGCGAAAGGTAATGGAATCTTATTTATTTATTCTTACAACAACTTCTATATACAATACTTCTTTATATATCTATGAGGATACATCCTAATATAGTATATATATATATATAAAGATTTATTATCTATTATTGATTTTTAATTTATTGTTAAATTATTTTCATTTTCGATTGTACCACTGATTGTTTGGTTTGAATATTGATTTAGTCTTTTGATCTCAATGGTTGATTAATTTTGTGAGATTTTTAGTTTCGTTCAGTTCGTTTCCGTAAGCCGTTGTTTGTTGTGTTTTCGGTTCTGTGTGTATTTTTTATCGACTCTGAATTCCATAATAATATTTCAATGTGTTTGCCACTCTAAATACTTTGACATAACTTTTTTTAAACGTATGTATTTAATATCAATGTATGTATGTACATAAATGTATGTGCTAAGCATTACGTAATGTCTTCTCCAACAACTCAGAAACTCAAAAAAAAAACTCAGAAAACCCCAATAACTCCGACAAGCAAAAAAAAAAATAAAAACCTCCAACTCAAAATGTATTATTAAAGTTATATTTTAAATATTCAATTGGTCTGAAAATCCAAAAGGGGGGTTTGGGGGTGCGGGGGACTTAAGCACACAGCTTACAACTCACAGACACACACCACTACACACACACATGCAGAGACAGAGACCCAGACAGAGACACTGAAATAAATATATAGTATTTTTTGCATTTTGGTTAAAGAATTTACACGTTTGCTGTTCACAATGAAAAAAAAAAGAAATAACCAAATGGAATGCTTCAGTAACAGATGCAATGTATAGTATCTGTATGTGCAAAAGTATCTGTATATCTGGTTCGGTGTCTGTAGCTGCGAACTGTATCTGCAATTGCAACTGTGATGTTGTAGCATCGAAATGCAATTGTCACTGTCACGTAGCAAACGATTGGATAATGGATAATGCCTGCATGTGTTTCAATTTATTTACATTTGGCATTCGGATTCGCTTGTTTCTCCCCCCAAGCCCCACACTCCCCCCACCCAACGCCACCCCCTTTTTTCCTTTTTAAACATTTTTCTTGCCTGTTTACCCTCTCTTTTTTTTTTGCTCTTTCCCACTGACAGCCAACAATTTATCGATAAACTCGATAAATAACAAAATGGGGTTTTTCAACCAACACACACACACACACTCACGCCCATACACCCATACACCCTGTGCGTAGAATTGGAGAATGATATATATATATATGATATATATTATATATTATTGCATTTTAAACCCCTCTTCCCTCAAAAACATGTATACTTTTTTAAAATTTGAATCTTTGTGTTTTTTATGAACGTTGTATGCTAGATCTATATCTTTCTCTTTCTCTCTCTCTCTCTATCTCTCTCTCTTGTTTTCTCCTACTCCTCTTCAGCAGTTTATTCTTGCTTATTTTTTTAATAACTTACAAAAAAAAAATAAACTATTATTACACAAGTTTTTTTAAAAAGCAGACTATATTGGTGCACAACAAATGATTCTCCATCTCTTTCTCTTGCTACCCCGTTGTATCTAACCATCTCTTTCTCTCCTTCTGGTTCTGATCTGCACTTTTGGCCTTTTGTGACCTATTTCCGTCCCCCTCTCTCGCTATATCTCTTTCTCTCTCTCTCTGTATCTGTTTTTCTCACTCTTCACATGTTCAAGTTTCGATTGTTTTTGAGATTTTTGTTCAAAAACTCGATTATTTTGTTCTCTGATTTCAAAATTTAAAGTTTATATTTTTGAATTCTTGTTGTTGTTGCTGTTTAGTTCTGGGAAACAAAAAAAAAAACGGAAAAACAAAAGAAAATACCAAACGATAAAAAAAAAAGAAACATTTATTAAGCTTCAAAAAATATCGATTGAACTCCGAATGCATTGCTGTAGATCATATACTATATGTATCTAAATAGATCGTATATCTCTGTGTTTATATACCGACAACATCCGATACCTTAATATATTACTAACTTGTTCTGCATAAATCTTAAATATTAAACCCAAAAACAACGAAACGAAACAAAAATACATGAAAATTGCAAATGAAACATAATACCCCGACTGAGAAATAACTTCCATGATCGCATCATTCTTTAGTGACGAAAGCATCCACAAACCACAAACTACTCCACAAGTTGTTGTTGCTGCTGCTGCTGTTGTTGTTGTTGCTGTTGTTGTTATTGTCCTTGTTGTCGCTTCGTGTTTGAAAAATAAAAACCAAAAAAAATCGAAAATTAATACAAAATATCCAAGAAAGACCAAGAACTCCTTGCTTTTGTAGCCCATATAGCCCATATATTCATAAATATATATAAAATAAACTAAATGGAATAACGGACAATTAACGGTACAGCCACAGACAGAGACAGAAGAAGAAGATTTCAAGAAAAGAGACAGCAGCACTTGAAAAGGATTCTAGTCCCTGCTTCAGTAGATTCCCCTCCTTATTATGATATTTTCTATCAACATTTTATAATTAAATATTATTTCTGTTAGGGATGAGTGACATTTATCGATTGCATGTCACATCCTTCGCTCGATTTATTTTTGATTTCGGTTTTCTGATTTGTTTTTCGATTATTTCTGACCCTCGGCCCCAAGCCTAGTGTTGGGGTACACCGATAGTGTAACACGAATATGAAAACCCATTCAAAAATAAATTGAGGAATATAGTAGTAGAGGGACAACAAAAATAAATGATAATAACAAGTACACACAAACACGTATGCGCCATGTTTTCCATTTGTTTCCCCCTTGGATTTGTTATTATTTTTGTCGAAATCCGCATTCCGTAAATTATACTTGTATCTAAATGTTTTTTCGTAGCAATTGGTAGACCAATTTATTGCCTTTTTCATTTACGATCTATCAGCTTAGAAGGGAGCCATCTCCTCCTCCTCCTCCGCTTCCACCATATCTCTCTATATCTCTATCTCTAATATTTTTGCAACCTTTTTGAATTTTATTTAATTTTTTCATAGTTTTCCATGCGTCGCCCCCCTTTACATTTTGTTCATGTGTCTGTGTATCCTTTGGTCTGTATGTGTACTACGTGTGTGTATGTGTATTTGCGTATCGTTGAAGATCCCCGGATATGTATCTTAACCAATCCATGCATGCTCTGTGCTCAGCTCGGGGTTCGAGTCCTTGGGAGTTGTTATGTTCGCATCACATTTCTTTTTTTTTTCTGTTTTCCCGAGGAGTTGAAAAACTAAAAAAAAAAAAAAAGAAAGCAAGAGAAGGAGTGAGGGAAGCTGGGGCTTTGGGGAGAGAAAATATGGAGAGATGGGGAAACATGAGATTTGTACGGATTTATGAGAGCATTTGCCAACACTGAACACTGAACGCAGATACAGGATGCAACAGTGGCGTAGGTCCGGGGGCTTGTAACTTATTTATTTTTTAAAATTTCAAACTAAAAAATTAGGAATTTGCAAGAAGATAGTTTTAAAGCTTAAAAAATTATACTAAGTTTGTTTTTTACACTTTTTTTTGTGTTTTTGAACTATTTTCTTAAAGTTTTTAACAAGTTTTGGAGGAATTATACCTCAAAATTCGCAATATATGTCCTAAAATGATAAAATGGAACCTTAAACCACTTTCAAAATGTCAAATTTCAGAAAAAGTTCAAAAAACTATCAAAATTCCTAAAGATTTAATTAAAAGCTTCGAAAAAGGCTATAAAAAACTTTTAATTTATTAAAATTTATATTCTTTGTTACATTTTCAATATATTTTTCCTTAAAACAAGAGCCCCCCTTCTCCACTACGCCACTGCACATTTCTCACACCGACACATCCATGGACTCTTGGCATTCATTATGATTTTTCCTTTGCAAATTGCTTATCCCCCGGCAAAGCCACACCCCCCAAACACTCCACACGCCCACCGCCCTCCGCCCCCTGCCCAGAATGAAACAAAACAAGGGGGTGGAGAAAAGAGAATAAAGAGGAAGGAAAGAAGAAAGAAAACGGCACCCAACGGAGCTTGGCTGGAAGGCATTCGGTTTTCAACATTCAGCATTTAGTGGCCACCTCTCCAGGGGCTTCAGGTAGAAATCATAAAAGGGGGGTATGCATCCGAAATGGAAGCAGAGGCGGAGGCGGAGGCGAAGGCGGGGCAACTCTCTGATGGGCCATTTCGAACATTTTGCATGTAGTATAGTGTAGAATGAAAGTACACACACCCACACAAATAATAAAAATATAAAGCGAGTGCGTGTGCCAGATCAAGAGTTATTATTTCGAGTTTCCAATCAGAAACAGCAGGAAGCAGGATAAAGGATAACAGATTTTGAGCCAAGGATATGAAAACAAAAGGCAAATAAAGTAACACAAAAGACCAAACAGAAAACAGTAACAGAAAACAGAAACCAAAAGCCGAACGTTTTAAACAAAACTATAATTATCAATTATCCAATATTATTCATGTACTTGTATATTTCGAAATATATATATATATTCGTAACCAATCCGCCTCTCCCCTATTTTTCTGTATCTTTCAATCTACTATCTCTACCTACCTCTACATACCTTAATATCTACTAGGACTTTTCGAAATTCCTCTTATTCTTTCCATAAATATATATATACTTTCATTTTATTTTTTAAGCCCAAAATAAAATAAATGCGATTAGTTTTGTTAAATCTTTGGTTTTCCATTCCGTTGAGTTTGTGTTTCGTTTCTGTAATTTATTCTTCTTTCTTAGTTCTTATGTAAATTTTTAATGGAAATTTTCTTACAAAAAATTAACGTATGTTTACAAAAAATCGAAAAAAAAACAACAAATTTTATGAAAAATTTTTAACAAAAAAATGTTCACATAATTTCACATCTGTTTATTTGTTTACTCCACTTCTCACCCTACTTCTGTATCCACAAATTGCAAAAAAAAAATCTAAAAAAAAAAATATATACAAAAACCAAAACAACAAAAATGTATGAAAAACGAAAATTTTGAAATGAAATATATATATTACAAATGAAATACTGCAACCTGAATATATACGCATACGAAATACGCACAAATCTGCATCTGATAAATACCCTTCGAAATTATGTTATATATATATATCTATATACCGCTAAACAAAACGTAAAACGTAAAAAAAACGGCAATCATAACCTAAAACCAAAACGTATCATAAATGAAACAAATATCCAAAACCTATACAAATTATGAATCAAAAAAAAAAAAGGTTCCACGATGAAGAGCACGCGAATTTGCTTAACTCCATGTGGCTAACGGCCATCACTTTTTTGTGTGTCGGCTATGGCGACATTGTGCCAAACACATACTGTGGACGTGGCATCACTCTCACCTGCGGCATGGTGGTAAGTATTCCCCAAAAAAAAAAAAAATACCAAACAATACCCCCAAAAAAAAATCAGTCAAAATGCCAAGCAAATAAGTCAATAAATTCACAATACTCCATTTATGATACTGCCTGAAAAAAAAAAATATATATTATATATAAAATATTAAAGTACAGTACAGAACAGAACAGTTGCGAAAATTATGTAAATGATAAAGTAATAAAACTACTACAACAACAACAACAAGTACAAAACAACAACCAAAGCATACATCATCATCAACCAACCAAAAAAACCAACCCAGAAAAAATATATAGAAAATAGACAACCAGCAACAACAACAAGCAATTATCATCATGCATATATATGTATATATATATAAAAGTAGAGAAATGAATATGAAAAGTCAAAGCCCAGGACCAGAAACAGAAGAACAAGGCTAAGAATGTAGCAGGAAACGGTGGAGGAGGAGGAGGTAGAGGAGGTGGCGGGGGCCTAAAAAAATGATCCGCCTTTCAGGCGCCCAATATATATCTAGTATCTTATCTGGTAATGGTACCTGCCAATTCTTTCAGTGGCTGAGCAAAAAAAAGCAGAGGCTTTTTAACTTTTACTCAAAAAACTCGAACTCTAGGTCCAGAAACAAAATAAATTAAAAAAAAAATCATAGAAATCATAACTAAAAATAAGAACTATAAGGTTTTAAAGTTTTTAACGTTTAAATAAGAATTTAGTAGGATTTTTAAACACAAAACCCCCTTTAAGTTTTTTTTTGTCTACGCCACTGTCAACTGTCCTCCTGACCCCCTGACTCCTGACCTGTTAGTTTTTGGGTTTTAAGCCCCTCTACCCCTCCCCCCTCGCTTAGGTTGAGCTATAAATTCAAATTCAAATATCCAAAATCCGTTTTGAAGCAGGCTCACACACACACACACACACGTGCACACAAACACCCGAAAACACACACAGAGAACGCCCACACAAAAAATGTAGCATACATTTCAGCGCACATTCATGTATTTATTTCAGTTGCCGTTTTGTCTGCCCAAGTCGTCGCCAAAAAAAAAAAAGAAAAAAAATGTTTTTTGGGGAAAAATGCGAAAAAGCAAACGTCAAACTGTCGGTCCCCCACCTCCCCTCTTATTTTTTTTTTTGTTTCTAGCTATTATTATGCTCATTTTTTTGGTTGTTTCCTGAGCAGGCCGCGATTAGTACATACAACCATGACATCTCCCCCCACCCCGACACACACACACACACTCTCTGGCAATCTGTTGTAAATCATCACCCACCCACCCACACCCAGCATACTTTTGTGTGTCTATGTGTATGTTTCATATAAATATAATATATATATATATATATAATATATACATACATACATATGTATGTATAAAAAACAATAATATTTCCAGCTTTAAAGAGCAGATAAAAACCAAACAGCAGCAGCAGCAGCAGCAACAATGTAACTTTTTCTTTTTGTCTCTCGGCCCGGAAAAGAAACTAACACACATACAACACACACATACATACATATACCTTAAAGAGGAAGCAGCAAGAAAAGTTTTTTGCTTCCTGACCAAAAAAAAAATAAAAACAAAAACAAAATCAAAACAAATCTTTCTTGACAGCTCTCCGGCAAATTCTATTAATGTACATACTTAAATGTCCATGTGTGTGTGTGTGTGTATAAGTGTGCGTGCGAGTGTATGAGTTTATGTGTGTGTGTGTGTGAGTGAGCAGTTGCCATTGAAATTAAATTGAATTGTTTTCCTGCACCCTAGCAAATAAAAGCAAAAAAAAAATAAAACCAAAAACAAAAAAAAGATATGATACACCCACTGCTCACCGCTCACCCAGTTGCTTTTTTGTTGTATTTTTTATGGAAATATGAACATAAGACCCTGGTGTGTACATATATACATATATATTAACGGTTACGTGGCTGTCGAAAAAGCAAAAAAAAATACCAAAAAACCTCCCAAAAAAATACCAAAAATAATTAATCCCAAAAAAACAAATCTTTTTCGACCACTGTATTGTGTGCCTCACTCAAAAGTTTAATCGTCTTTTCAATTTTTCGATTTTCTTGTTCAACTCGAATGCCCATTTCTAATACTCTGTTTCATTTATATTTTTGACTTGAGTTCCATTTTGTTTGTGTTCTGTTTTATATATGTTTTTGCTTTAATATTTGTACAACTATATTTAGTTATTAAATGAATTCTTATGATTTATTTTGAACATTAAGCCAACAATACGATATTTTTCTCTATCTCTCTTTCCCTTTCATTTTTTGAAAAAAAAAACCAAACGCGTGTTATTGACCCAAACAATAAAATCTCGTTAAACCAAAAAATATATATATTTGAAAACGAAAAAACAAAAACATATATATTATTATATATATGATATATATATAAATAAATCGCGTGCTGGAACAGATTTCATGATGAAGAACATGCGAATCTTTTGAATGCAATGTGGCTGATAGCGATAACATTTTTGAGTGTTGGTTTCGGTGATATTGTTCCGAATACGTACTGTGGACGTGGTATCGCTGTCAGTACAGGAATAATGGTGAGTTTTTAACTACAACAACTACAAACAACAAAAAACCAAAACAAAAATTATATATATTATAATTAAACAACAAATTGCACACAAAAAACCATAACCAGAAAATCTAAAAATCAAATTGAAGCAAAAAATTGAAGAGAAACATCATTGTCGACTCAAGACTGTTTTGACAAATGTCACGTGTATATATCTTACATAAATTGCATACGAATGTTACCCGCCCACCACGCCCACTTTACCACAAACGCCCCTCGCCGCTATCTATATATTTATCAACAAAAAAAAAACAACCAACAAAAAGAATCTGTACATACATTTATAATATATATCGAATGTCTAGTTGAATCACCAGCTTTCAACCAACCTCAAGGATACATAGGATATCCCTGCATGTTATTTAGGAGAAAAGAAAGATCATTATTGCAGTCAAGGTTAGATGCAGGTTACAGCCAAAAAATATATATTAATTTCCGCTTCTATGATTCTAATATTTCTAATATACGTATATATTTTTTTAACCAAACTTTGCTTCTGTGTGGCTTACTCTCTCTATCTCTCTGTCTGCCTCCCTCCCTATAACATATATCTTGCTCTTTCTTAAGCTCTCTTTCTATATAATATCTTAACTATATAATCCCACCGATATAATTCGATTTTCAACTGTCCTTTTTGGCCATATCATATATATTTATCATGTCGTAGTAGCCAAAACCAAAACCAATAGATAAAAACTAAAAAAAATATCCTAAAACTTGATTTATGGTTTCGAACTTGTTACCTAAATACCTAGCTAATCGTTTCGTACTTATTCGTGTGTATGTAACTCTGCCAGACACCAAACTCTAACTGTTGTATTACCAAGAAATCTTTAAAAGAATTCCCCCAAAAATTAACTACTTTTTAAAGAACTAAACAAAAAAACTGTTGCGCTGCATTCCAAAAACTCTTGTAATCGAAGGACTCATTCCACTTACTAACTCATGCACTCGTTCATGCATTCAGTCATACCACCCACTTACTTACCCATTATTCGTTCCATTTCCATTCAAAAAATGTCAACTAAATAACAATGTGAATAAAAATTTACAAAAAAAGAAAAAAAAAATGGAAAACTACAAATTTGAAGAAAGTGAAAACATAACCATACAGAAAAGTGTTTTTACAAGTATATCTATCCATTTGAGAGCAACAACAAGTTCTGGACTATAAACAAAACCAAAAAAAAAATCCATTTGAATGCATAAACCCAAAAAAAAGATATTCAAAATAAAAAATTACTAACTGACATTTGAAAAATGCAAGGACATTCAACTACTCTCAAAAGAAAACTAATTCTATGATCTTATAGATCTATCTTTCAATCGATTAACCTCTTCTAGAAAAAAGAATGAATGTCCTTTGGCAATTTTCAATTTATTAAACTCACCCTTAGACCTTAGAGAATTTTTGAGAATTCTCTTGGGTGGAAGCGATATCTCACGATTCTCAACATCGTCGTTGCAGGGCGCTGGATGCACGGCTCTGCTGGTGGCCGTGGTTTCCCGGAAACTGGAGCTGACCCGTGCCGAGAAGCATGTGCACAACTTCATGATGGACACGCAGTTGACCAAAAGGGTATTATACAAAACCGGTTCCAAACAATATAGATACACAACTACACAACCGACTTAACCGACTGAAATGCTATCAAAACAAAACTATAACAAACTATCACATATCTAATTGACTTTGTATACCATTTCTTTCTTGAACCCAAAATTTTTAGCTGAAAAATGCTGCGGCGAATGTCCTTCGTGAAACTTGGCTCATTTACAAACATACAAGACTAGTAAAACGGGTTAATCCCGGCCGTGTAAGAACCCACCAAAGAAAGTTCCTTCTAGCTATATATGCGTGAGTATTTTTAGAGATCTATCAACCAACCAGCCAAACAAAAAAAAAACAAACCAAACCAAACCAACCAATCAAAAAAAATATAACAATTAAAGTCAATAATCGAAACGTGCTAAAGAAATAAAGTGCCAGAGTACCAATCGAATGATAAATACAATAACCTACATACAGTAGTTTCAGACACTCCAAAAAGGGATTATACGAGTTTACCTTTGATCTTGAAAGCTAAACCCAATAATTCCAACTTTTTCGAGTGTAAGCCATCATTAGTCTGACTTTGTAAACTCGTCTCTGTTTTGTTTGTGTTCTGTCTCGTTTTTCGTAAAACTCTAAAAATCAATACTCATCTGTCCACATATATATATCTTTTTATATATAACTCTTTGTACATTTGTATGTTTATTGGATCACAAGATCAAGTAACAAAAACTCAGTCCTGTTCCCGTCCCAGTTTCTCCCCCCGAGCATCTATACTAGAAACTCATTAATGTAATTTGTAGGCAAAGCTTTGGATTACATCCAGAAACTGTATATAATCGTGATACTATATACTAAACAATGATCAAGTACTCGTACTAAACTAAAACAAAAACCTCTAACCGAGAACTGAAAACTAAAAAAAAAAAAACTGCAACCAGAATGATTGAACTCGTTTTACTAGCCTGTAAATAGGTTGTAAAGCCCTGTTTTTACGTTATGCAAAAAAAACCAAAAAAAAAATATATATAATTGAGAATAGCCTCATAACCTAGCATGCTGCGTTAAATATTCTAGAATCTCGTATCTAAAATTATTGCAATATCATCAAGCTTATGCCTCATTTAGCGTTACATATACTAATCCAGAAATACACCCGATTTTGTAACCTGTCTTCTCTTCCACAAATCCTGTGATCGTAGTCTCATCTTCATTAACTTCTTATGGATTAGTCTGGGAAATGGATGGGGGTATTTGGTCCAAAGATATGGTGATACTTTCACGATACGATTTTCTGCAATTTTTAACGCCAATATGGAACATTTTTATTCTTCTACGGCACTAACAATTCTAACACAAAATAATAAATAACTAAATTAACTTTTTCAGTGAATTTTTGCAGCAATGCGTTTTGAAATTTTCCAAAAAATATAATAAAGGATCATGTCACTTTGCTTTTCTACTAAAAATAATATTCCATAGTCTATGCTTGCTTTTAGAAATAAAATAGAATTTTAAAAGCTTTATTAGTTGACAAGATTATGCACTTTGCTTTGAAAAATTCCAAAACGCAATGCATCAAGTGGTCTGTTTTATAAATAAAAAATAAAGAAAAAGAAGAGATATAAAGAAAAAGTTGATAAAATTTACAAAAAAAAAAGAAGAAAAAGAAAACAAAATTGTGTGCAAGTGTCCTAAGCTTAGTGTTTTATGTGTTAGCCGATAAACGATTAACGTTCAACGATGATCGATTATCGATATGTGTTTTTAAAACTGCCCTGAAATAATGTTCTCTCAATGCCAAATGCAGGTTGCGAAAAGTCAAAATGGATCAGCGCAAACTAATGGATAATGCAAACACAATAACTGACATGGCCAAGGTAGCTAGAAAATAATATATGAATAATATCTATAGTCTCTTACTATTGAGCTGGGTGACTGAATATGATTTATTTGTGCATTCACAGACACAAAACACGGTCTACGAGATAATATCGGACATGTCTAGCCGTCAGGATGCCATCGAGGAGCGCCTAACCAATCTGGAGGATAAAATGCAGAGCATACAGGTAGGAAACAACGACAAAGGACCTCAAACAGACAACAGACAATAATAATAAACCTAAACGTCCTTCGTCCTTGTTTTTGTCCATCCGACCACCAGGAGCACATGGAGAGCCTGCCGGACCTATTGTCCCGTTGCTTGACCCAACATCAGGAGCGAATCGAACAGAGGCGCAACTTCTTGCATCCGGACACAGCTGCAGCCCCCATTCAGCAGCCAACCCCTCCCTCGATGTTCAATGCGGCGCCCATGCTTTTCCCTCACTCCAGGTGAGTCCTTTCTTTCGCTTTCTCCACACCATCTCTCTTTGTCTCTCTCTCTGTCTTTCTGTCTGTCTCTGTTTCTGTCTGTCTTTCTGTCTCTCTCGCTCGATCTCTCCATTAACCTCATCCTCATGCCTGTCATTTCGATTTGTTATCGTTTTTTGTCGGGAATTGGCCAAAGCCCCATCCCCTCCCAGCTCCATACCTTCATCCTCTCAATCTCTGTCAGTCCATCTGTCAGTCCATCACTCCATCAGTCCATTTGTCGTAGTTCTTTTGTAAATATATATATTTACTCTGTAGTTTGTCCTTTGCACACTCGAACTCAAAACCTCCAAATTGAAAAAAAGGAAATTATTCAAAAATTAAATGAAAAATATGGGAAATATATACTCCGTCTTCTATGCAAGATTCATATGATTTATAAGAATTGGTTCATCAAAGATTTGTTTCTCTTTTTATCGTTTTTTTGTTGTGAAAAGAAAACAAACCTTTAGAAATTCTTTTGAGAACTACTAGTACCTGTAGGCTTATTTAAAATCTAGTTGTTTAAATCTATAATCTTTAAATCAAAACTATATCAGGGCTTTCAATTTAATCTCTATTCCAACTCTTTTTTCACGGCTTTCTATCATTCGATAAACATTTCAAATCAAAAACTAAACATCAATTTTCATAATCAAACTTAATCAGAAAACCAGAAAAAGAACAATTGATTTAATTTGTTTTAACTTTTCTTTACTTTTAGTTAGTTTTTGTTTTTAAAATTTTTGTTTTAAATCTTTTGTTCATTTTTTGGTTTTTTATTATTTTTTATTTTTTTGTTGATTTGATTTATTTTTTGTGAAAGCTTTGAAACTTTTGATAATGAGAATTAACATACTGCTTTTTGCATAGAAGTGTTCCCTCATCCAATAACGCCGCCGCTACTTACCATTGGCCAACAAGCCCTATTTTGCCACCTATATCTAGTAGAACACCACATTTAGTGCCTGATACTCACATGCCATCAAATGGATCTGCAGTTAATAGCTACGCATCTTCCAACAAATACGGCAGCTGAATATCAGAAAGAGAGCGCTCCACTTCCGTGATTAACATCGAGATGCTAACAATAAGGCCGGTGCCTGATCCCATGAGGGATCCAGCATCCGGTCGTTTCTGGCCAATATCCTCCACATTCTTCACATCATCAACATCAACATCAGCATCAGCAACAGCAACTGCAACTGGAACAACTCCTTCGTCTATGTCAACGCTGAGAAAGCTCGATAGGTTCGCCGTGGCTGAGACAGCGCTGCGACAGCGACTGCCGACGCCATCGTTATCGTTATCGGGACAACAAGGGCCCGGTAATCGGGAAATAATACCAATAATACCCGAAGATTCCGAATCGCTGGCAAACACAAACACCAATACGAACAGTAATAGTTCGCCGGATCAGATACCGGGCTCGATATCAACGCCGGCAATAGCTGCGACCGGCGGAAGCGGAAGTGTTATCGTCAAGTCGATAACCATGCTCGAACCGATGACCATCGACGATCGCAGCGGTGGTGGCGAGACGAGAACGGTGGCGGCGGCCAAGTCGACGGTCGCCTCGAATAAGTTTACTAGGAAAAGAGAACGTGTATGCAATAATAGTAGTAATAGTAATAGTGCTAGTAATAGTCAGAATAGTAATAATAGCGTTAATAGTAATATTAGTAATTCTACAAGTCGAATTTCGAACTCGGCCTTTTGTAAATAAGCCTCTTCGAAATGAGAAAAAAAGTCAAATGTTAGCATTATACACGACAACAGCCACAGCACCAACGTACGCATACTATCTACATGACTGTATGCCTATGTCGTGTGTGGACATATATATATATATAATCCAAACAACAAAAAAAAAAGAAACACACAAAAAGAATATATATATATATATACAAGATGTGTAATTTTTTTTTTCCAAAATTTTAGGCTAAAATCAGAAAACCCAAAAACATATTTGTAATTTTCACCTGTGCTTGCATACTAAAAACAAAAACATTACATAATATAGCAGAGTATGTTTGTGTTTGAGTGTATCTGTGTCTGAGAGAGATCCTGTCTGTGTGTGTACAGTGTGAGGATGTGTTAGTTCATTAAATTACAATTAAAATTAAAACTGAATCGAATTGAAATACAAAACGAATACCAGAAACAGAAAAACTCACAAGAAGAAGCTCACAAAACCCCATAACCATAACCATAGAGAACCTTATACAATTTTAGTAATACCAACCAAAAAATACCAACAAATACTAAGCACTTCCGTTTCCGGTTGCGGTATATTTATGTATATACATCCCAAAACATACCAAACATCTGAAGAACAAAAACCAAACGCATTTGTCTGTCTGTCTTGGAAATATTTAAAGAAATTCTGGAACAACTTGTAAATATGTATCCGTGTGTCTGTGTGTGTTTGTGTGTTTGTGTGGGTGTCTGAACTGTTTATGTGTGAAGAACATACACCGCGAGAAAAGAAATAGGCAGGAGATCCTTTAGATATGAAAACAGAGATGAATATTTCTTATATTCGTTTGTTTTCAAATCTAAGGGCGTTTCTTGCTTTTCTTTCAAAAACATTTCAAAAACAGTCAAGTCTCAAAAACACAACTCATTGAACTAGAAAACAAAAACAGCGAAATCAGTTAGAAAATATTGAAAAACATTGAAAAATTTTAAAGGAAAAGATCAAGAATACCCAAGAGAATGAAAACCAAGAAGAAATAACGATTCTAACTTTAAACAACTACTCTGGCTTTAACTAAACTCTAAAAAAAAAAACCAAAAACCAAAAATAACGAAACAAGTTTGTTGTTGTCTTTTTTTTCTACATATATATATATATATATATATATATATATACGACGAAAACAAATATACATATATATAGTATAGTATATAGTATAGAGTACTTAGTCTAGTATATATACATATATATTTTCGTTTGTTGTTGTTTTTGCTTTTCTTTTTCTACCAAAACCTATTAAGAACTCAATTAAGAACCTGACTAGCTTTCAATGGGAGTTAAAACTACATACGTGATGATAGAGAAATGGTAGTCGTAATAGAAAATGAAAAAAAACACAACAAATATTAAGAGAAACTAAGCTAGTAAAATCTACATCTAAAGAAGAACAATTTTAATTGAAGATTTTGTAAAATATAAATGGTTATTCACATTATTATACACAAGAAAGAAAACAAAAATAGAGTATGCCACAGAGTATAGAACCGAAAAGTTGAGCAGAAAATAGTGTAGGCATTATAATAGTGCAGAAGTGGCCGAGCTACGTAAAGATTTTCTAAAGATTCTAAAAGGAACATTATATATACATAACATTACTAGAAAGTATTAACTGAGAGCATCGAAGTTAGTTAAAAAAAAAATAGTAAAAAAAAACCTCTAACGCTTTGTTAGATCAATGAATTCCCCATATAGTGCCCCCAATCCTATCCCCTCCCAAAAATCCTCTCCATAGCATCAGAAAAATAATAAGAAAAACCAGAAAAACCAGAACCAGGGCCAGAAAGGATCAAAATATGTGTAATCTATATACTATATATACACTATATAGCCAAGCCAAGTGAACATTTCCTTTGCCCCTTGCACTTCTCCCAGATTCAAGTTCAGATTCGGATTCGGATTAAAATTGTAGATTTTCCCAACTGTCTGATAGATCTAAAAGCTAATGAGAATAAAGGTAAATGAGTTAAAGGAGAAAACCGACAAACTTAAAACCAAAAATGTGTGTATACCTATTTATAATATTGAATATTTAAATTTTGAAAAAGAACGTTCAAGACTGCTGTCAAAATAGCTTTATCACAATAAAGACGACACCGACACAATACGACACCATATTACAGAGATGAGGACAATGACTATGACAGGACACACCAACAGATCAGAAACCATTACCATATATAGAACACACAGATACACACATAGATACACTGATACAAGAAACGAGGTATGAAATGCGCCCAGCTTTAACGTTATGTATTGATGCATATTTGGGTTTCAACTCTATAAAACGAATAATAATAATCTATAACTTAACGATAGACGAATAAAAGCAAAGAATTGGTACAACATCAAATTCCCGTTTGAACTGGTTTCCTAAGACCCACAAAAATATGAAAATATTGAAATATTGAAATACCAAAATCTTAACACAAAACTTTGATATGAGGGACCGAATTTCCAAAAGACAGGTCTTTATTATACAAACAAAAACAAATTTAAACAACAACAACAACAAGCAACAAAGAGAATAAACAAAATTCCTAAAGAGAAAACTGAATTTATAATATGGAAGATTTTTTAGCCGCCTTTGAGCTGGATATCAATTTTTGTATCAAAAATAACAAACAATTTGGTTTTTCGCACAATTGTTTCCTGTCCAACAACAGTGTCTTTGTTTTCCTAGAGATTGTTATATTTTTTTTGTTTCTTATACAATATTATTTATTTTGTTTTGTTAATCAAGATATTCTTTTCCTCAGCGAATCGTAGAGCTCAAGGGGTACTTCGAGAACTTCAAGCTTCAATTCGAATATACAGAAACCCAAAAAAAACAAGCAAAAGATCTTCTAGCCAAACCAGGTCCAAGAAAACAAAACAATGCCAAGGCTTAAAAACTAAACAAAAAAAATAAACTGGAAATTAAAGGCCGAACCAAAAACTAAAAACTAAATACCAACAAAAGCAGCCATCAAAAAGTGAAATAAATTTTGTGGATTTTACACAAAAACTTAAAAGATAGACCCACTCCCCACTCGCCCAACTAGAGGTATGCAAACAAAATATATAAGGTTATATATACAATATCTAGATATATACACACACACTCGAATATATATATACTTATATATATATATATATATATATATATAAATACATGTACAGACGGTCTTAAAGTATATACCAAACCCAGAAGAAACCCAACACTAATAACATCATATTTGACTTTATATGTATTATAGTAATGTATTCAGTAGCTAAATCGAAAGCCGAAGCAAAGACCAATTTATTAACAACAAAACTAAAGAGAAAACCTTAAAAAAAAATTAACAAAAAAATGAAACCAATTATTATGTTAAACTAAACAATAAAGAATAATACATTTAAAAAAGAAAACAAAACGACTAGGAAACGTAGAGAAGCTGGCGAGATGGAGAAACAATTTTTTATTAATAAATAAAGAGAACTAAACAAGAATGCAATGCATAAATTAAACAAAAAAAACACAGAAAATGTCAACTAAATACTAAAGAAAACTTTAACTAAACCTACACTAAAAGTAAACTAAATTTAAAAACGGAAGAAAAGATTTAATTTCTTAAAGAAATAAAGCGTAAAGAAACCAAAAGTAAAAACAAATTCAATGGCTAATGAAATAGTTTATTTTGAATTTACTATATTGTATATTTAAATTTAAAAAGGGGAACCCCAAACCAAACCAAAAACAAAAAATATATTGTTATATCTTATCGAGGAACCGTGTTTTGCAAAAGCTTTAATATTTAGGGTGCCTACATTTGCTAAATTAGTATTTTACGATTTAAAAAAACCCCAAAAAAAAGTAACAAAAAAAACATACGCAAAATAGAAAAACTAAAAGCTTCAAAAACCAACTCAAAAAACAGAAAAAATACCCGAAAAACTTGAAACATGATTCGAAAACAAACTTCAAAAACCCAAACAAAATCGCAAAAAAATCTGAAAAATATTAAGAAAACTAACAGCTAAAGCAAATATTGTATTTGTATTTGAGATATGAATTTTAAGAATGTTTATTAGATTTACGATTTGTTATTTTGTATACATATATATATTATATGTATTATGTATGTAGTATAAAAACTGATCTGATCTGATGACGATTGTAATTGTTTTTTTTTTTTTGCTCATTAAGCATTTACCTCATAAGAATTCCCACTATTTATAGCAAATTTACCATATTACATAAAAATCAATTACTGTACTGTTATAATGTACAACCCCCCAAAAAAAAAGCAGATAATGGGGCAAGAGAATAAAAGTAAAAATAAAAGCGAACAAACCATAACAGAAACATAAGGAAAACACATATAATTGTAAATTATTAATGATGATGAAAAGAACAAGAAAACCAAAAAACAATGATAATTGAAATTTTAACAATAATAAAGGGCTTTGTATGAAAGAAAAACCAAAAGATAAAAACTGAATAAAAATAAAATAAAAGTCAAAAAGATATAAAACGAATGTCTGTGTTTTTATCGGGTGGGTTTTAAATCAAAACAAGGGGTTACCCCATTGCTTTCTTCCTTCCCGGAAAGCCTCTTAAAGCCCCAAGACGGATCTTTCCGAGCTCTTATCTTGGTCATTTCTGAACGGATTTTCAAAAGAGATACCATTTTGCAACCAGGACATGAATATCCTTCTAGATGTGAAAAAATCTTGGTCCTTTCGTTGTTAACAATAATTTATTTATTTCAGCTCTACTTTATCACATTAAAATATAACAAAAAAAAAATGGATGTACATAGATTTATAATTTTTATACATATACATATTTATAAGGATGCGATGTATTCGTTCGAAGGATGTCTTCGCTTTTTTTGATGGCTTCATAGAGGCTGACAATGGCATATAACTAGCAAATGGTTATAGTAATCGTAATCTCTGATATCCCCTCGATATCCCCATACTCTCCCACTCTATTCTTTCATTTTTGCATTAGACTTTGGAATTTAAATATTACTGCCGCAGAAATTGGTTATTTTTCGCCAGAAGAATCCGAGCTTGGAAGACTCTTTCTGGGCGGCTCTTTGGGCGGCCTTTTGGCTTTTGAATATCTGCCATTCGCGCTTCACCTCGGCATTGGCAGGACCCCATTTTTCATTTGGTTTCAGCGAGGCCATAATGGACTATAAAAATTTATTTAAATATCAATTAAATTTTGAATAAGGTACATAAATGTTTAGTTGGAACTCACCGAACAGAAGGATCCTTCTCTGTGGCGGGAAACATACCAGAGACCCCACAACGGGAACTGGGCGGCTCCAATGCCAAACAATAGCCAGCCTGCCACTGAAAATAATAATACATAAATTTATAATGATATTAAGGTGGATTTTTATTTGCCCAAAAACTGATATTTTGATGCAGATTTTAGAGAATATTTTTACTTATTCGCAACCGATTGAAAAACCGGGATACCATTTAGAAATCAGAGATCTATTCTCCTTCAATCTGCATCGAAAGATAGTTCATTTCAAACTAAAAATAAATTTTCAATTTTTTGGGCAAAATTATGATGGTACCCCTTTTGAAAAATTTAAAAAAAGATGGGTCAAAATTTTTATTCGTAGGGTTTGATTGGAAATAATGCTCGAAGTTCTAAGATCGGGAAAGTATAACATTTCAGGATCTGACGACAATTAGCCAAGTTATGCCAGTTTTTCCTTACAAATATTACAAAAAATTGGATCCATATTTTAGATTTTATTTTTTGGAAAAAAATCTGGCATTTTTAATCGGTTTTTTTTTAAATATTTTAATTAATTTACAACCGATTTGAAAAAGGAATACCATTTATGAATCGAAGTTCAAAAATCTAAGACAATACAAATTTTACCAAATTTTTGACCAAAATCATGATGTACCCCTTTCAAAATTTTCAAAAAATCGAGTCAAATTTTTGGTTTCTATGTTTTAATTGGATCTGATAGTACTCAAAAATCCAAGATCGGAAAGGTATGCCATTCGCTGATAGGTCAAGTTTTGGTTGACCATAAGGTTGACCCATAAAGGTTGTGCCCTCAACTTATGACCTTCTCCGAACCTTACTGCCCTTTAATATAAAAACCGGAAATACATTACTTACCATTACCCGCTTCGGGGAAGTAGAGTTCACTGTACTGAATGGGCTCTATGGTGACCATGGAGTAAATAAAGATAACGATCATCATCACGGGAGTGAAGAAGGACCAGCACATGCGCCAGTACAGTGAAACCCGGCGATTGCACATGAACTCGATATCATCGCAGAAGTTTTGTAAGCCTTAAAAATAAAGTTAACATTAGTAAGGCTTCTGTAGGGCTTTTCAATATCCAGTATACCCACCATAGATCCAAACTATGCCAGCCAATTCGAAAATGGCCAAGATGAACACCACATAAGTGCCGCCATAAAAGTCCACAAGGGTCAGGATCCATTGGCCACCCTATGGAGTAGGGTTAGAATAAGGTTAGAACTTGAAAAGATGTCCTTTGAGAAATCCCAACTCACCGGCGTGACATAGACGAGTCCCATGAGGAAACCACATATGGATGTGCCCAGAGCCACCTTCCAGTACCTCAGGCCTTTGAACTGATCACAGATGATGGTGACAATGGTGCTCTGGAGGGCCACAATCGATCCGATTCCCAGGACAAAGAGCATGAAGAAGAACAGAACGGAGAAGAGTTGGGGAACTGCCTGGAACTTGGATATGGCATCCGGATACGAGATGAAGGCCAATCCCGTGCCGCTGCGCACCACATCACGGATGTTCTCGATGTTCAGGTTGTGGGCGAGATTTCCAAGAATCGCAAATATCGTTATGCCCCCAAGGAGACTCGTCAGAGTGTCCAGCGTGGTCACTATCATGGCGTCCCTGTAGATGCCGTGATCGAAACGGTTGTACGAGGCAAACATGATGATCGGACCGGATCCCACAGCCAGCGAGAAGAAGCACTGCACCACCGCATTTTTCCACACCGTCGGATTCAGAAGCTCGCCCCACTGCGGCTCCAGGAAGAAGATGATTCCCTCCCGGGCCCCCTCCAGGGTCACGGCCCGGATGAGCAGGACGATCAGGACCACGTAGGGGAACAGGGCCAGGAAGTAGGCGGCCTTGCCGGAGCTCTTCACTCCGCGCATGATCACCAGGAAGATGACCACCCAGGAGGTGAGCAGGGCCAGGGTCAGTTTCCAGTCGGGGTTACCGATTCCGTCCGAGATGTCCAGCTTCTCCTTGATGACTACGTCTCTGGAAAAGGGAAGAACCCAGTCGTAATCATATATACCACAGAGTCCACACCACTTACAGGAAGTAGATTTCGGAGCTGCTTTGCAACTTGTCCGTCTGGTTGTCGGCCAACAAGCTGACACCCGTGCCGCTGGCGGAGCTGGTGAGGTTACTGGCCAATGTGGAGACGTTGCTGGCGAGTCCGGTTAGCAGGTTTTCCGTATACTCCGCCGGCCGTGAGTCCACACAGTTCAGCCAATCTTCCCGGCAATAGGACCACGGCAGCTCCGATTGGAAGGACACAAAGAGGTAGTACAGGGTCAGGGCCAGAAGCGAGGAGTAGTACGAGATGATGCAAATCGTTCCAAAGGCCTGGCCATAGCCTACACCCACAAAGCCCGGACAAACGGACCAGATTTTAACAGTTCCCTGGCTGGTGAACTGTCCCATAATCATTTCCAGATAGTACATTGGTTTGCCTAAATATAGATTAAATAATTTAAAAATAGATTATAAATATAATAAATACCACTTACCTATTAAAAACAACACTATGATGTAGGGTATCAGAAAGGCACCGCCACCGTTCTCGTAGGCTGTGAAGGGAAACCGCCAGACATTTCCCAAGCCCACTGACACGGAAATACAGGACATTAAAAATTCCAAGCCATTTCCCCAGTTGGACCGCTCCACCTGGGCCTTCTCCTTATCCTCAGATTTCTGTCAAGAGAGATTAAGAAATTTCTTGATCAAATATTTGCAAATATATATTATATATCTGGCCTGCAAGATGCTATCTGTCTCCGATTCGGGGAATATACAATATATATGATCTGCAGTCCGCAAATTCTTGACACATGACTAAATATTTTTCCAAAAACATCAGAGGGTCTTGACATTTTTGTTGGTTAAACATAATATTATTTATATTTTTATGTATACGAGCCTCGCCAATCTTATCACTAGATTAGAATAGCAAATGGCTTTCGCACGTTTTCCCATTTGTAATTTCTATAATTAAATATAATGACCCCCTAGGCCGCTTATTTGAATCTCAGCCAAAAAAACCGCCTTTAAATGCATTGATTGCAGTCATAATGGCCCTTTGTTGTAATTAGTTTAGCGCAAAACGCCAGTTAGTTCTATAAATACAAATTACATATTAAGTATACGCCATGTGGCCGGCGGTCACTTTTTTACTAACCAGATTTACCTAAAGGGCATAACATGAAAAAAAAATTAGATTTATATTATAAACTATCAAATCAAACAGTATTCTAAAAAAAAATAATTACATATCAAGTATACGCCGTGTTGTCATCAATAATTAAGTATACGACGTGTTGCCTTTTAGGCTTAAGGGCATAAAAATTTATTCAAATATGACACAATTGTGCATTTTGTTTAAATAGAATTTATGAGTAATAAAATAATAGAAAGCTTTAATTACATATCAAGTATACGCCGTGTTGCCGATGGTATTTGTGGTTAAAGTAAGGTGGCTTTTGAGCTTCTAAAGAAATAAATTGGAATTGTAAAATATTTCTTCTTGTGTAACAAATTGTTTAACAAAAACTACATTAGTCGTAATATTCGCATGGGACTTTAACAATTGAATTTCATTTAATGACTCACTGGCAGTTCTAACTATTCTAAACTATTCAGAAGGCAACCGTATCTGCCAAATAAACGCATTAATTACTTTGAAATAACAACAAGAGTCGTTATAATAATATATAATTCATTTTTTGTTGTGTAATTTAAAATTTAATGATTGCTATTTGGTAAATTCTATTTGCAGCCAGCTGTTTGAACAGCTTTTCGCTTTAAAGTTGAAACAAAAATTTTGTGTTTTTATCGGCGAAAGAGAGCGTCTGACGGTTTTTTTCCCGTTTTACATTTTTTTTTTCGAATATTGGCCCAGAGAAAAAGCTGTTTCAATAATACTAGTCGGGGGGGAAGAGCTGGGCTGGCAAGTGAAAATGAAAATGCATCGCTGAGAGTACGAGGGTAAATAGAAATAAAAATAAAATTACGAGTATTTGGCCAATAGCTCGTGGGGTGAGACATCTGTTTGCTTATCCGATTAATCTTGGCCAAGAATTTCTAGGAAACTCTTACAACGGGGTTATCTCTGATAGTTAAAAATTTATTATGATTTAACCAGGGGAAGTAAACTTCACTCTCTCGGCAGAGATTATTCATCTTGGCCTTTACAAAAAAAAAAAAAGACCTGGGAATTACCTTAATTGCAGTTTAGGAATAAATTAAAGCTATGCTGACCACAATTTAAAGCAGCTCTGGCTTAAGGTAATGGGAAATCTAGGTTTTTTCCATCCACTCTCAAGGGGAAACCCTCAAGTTACAATCAAATATGGTAAAAAATAAAGAGCATCTGGATTTCAAGGCATGCAAAGGGGAAAACCCTCAAAACTATTACAATAGATGGGCTATTCAAATAAATACTTTATAATGAAATAAAAACAAAAGAGAAAACACGCTCGTAGTCATATGCCATTTTTTCGTTATTTGCTCTAAAAACTGGTTTTGTTTTTGTATCACTTCGATAATGATATACGCATATATAGTATATATATGGCATAGTGCCGGGTCTAGTCTGTCCAAACTGGTAACCTCACTCGGGAATATGGCTGGTAAAAACTTTTAGGGTTTGCGGTAAAAATAACATCTACTATATATTATTGGGCTCTAAATAGATAAATAGAGCTACGCATGTAGCACCAGATGATATACTATTTATGTGGCAAGGAGACCGGCAAGGAGGATCATAAACCTTATAAGATATGCATATAATATCCGCCTGACAAAGTATTTTCCTTACCAAAATCGCATTTTCGTTTGTCGGTCGATTAGACTGCAATTAGCGTCTAACAGCCCATAATGATTATAAAATAAAACCATAAAATATTATATGGCACACTTGGAGAAATTTCCTGATACGGTAAGCGGGAAAATAAAGAACCACTGGGGCGTCCCATGGGGCGTATACTTGACACACTGACTGTCTTTGGGCCATAATCTTACTTTTTTTTTTCGGCCACTCGAGTTTCAAGTACCAATCTCATTAACTGATTTTCCATCATTTTTTTTACTTACTTCCGTGGCATTGTTGTTGTTATGGTTTCCATTGGGTTTGAGTTCCATTTTTTTTTTAAATAATTTGTAGATTTAATTTTATTCAAGTTTTTTTTCTTTCGTTTCAATAGCAATTGTTTAATTAGCACATAGCCCTTGGGCTTAGTAACTGCAGCTCGTTGCGTTTCGTTTTTAATTATCTTTTTGTAATTTTTTTTTTTAACTTAAGTTAACGTTTTTTTTTATTTCTAACTTGGCTTGGTGGTGCGGAAAGCGCGCTTGTGGTGCCGCGAATGCCACGGCTGGAACTGAGAATGCTCGCCGCTCGTTGGGCGCTTTAAGAACCGCCAAAGTACAAGTACTACAAGCAGGTAATAAGCGTGAAATTATTCACACCAACACATACACCATTACTGTACACCTGTACACCAGTCCCCCCGATCAGCGTACACCCGTGTGCGCCCCATGGATCTCCAATACATCTGGGGAAAAACTTTGGTGTCGTGCCTGAAACGATCCGAATGGTTTCTTCGTGCTGCGATCTCTGGAGAAGACCGGCAGCGGTGGTCTTCGGGGGGTTCCAAAAATTCCGAGAACTCCAGAGGGTATGTGCCCACCCACACAACCACCTAACCACCCACCACCCTTTAAGAACCCCCTCCCTCTCAAAAGGCTAAAAACAATTGTTGACAAAAGTACATTAAGAAAAGTTACTTAAAAAAATGTTATAAATGGAAATTCACTAAGGTAAAACTTAGTATTTAAGTGAATTAGGAAATACTTTCTTAAAATAGTTTAATTAGTTTAAAAAAAACTAAGAAAAAGTCCATTACAGACACTGGAAAAATAAATAATGGGAGTTTATTAGAGATCTCTATTCATTTGTAAATACTTCAGGTTTATTCATAAAAAAATGTATTTTATTTGTTAATATACTATTAAATTATTATAATTCAAGCTTTTATCAATATCAAATTTTTTAATTTTAAAATAAACTATAAAAACCTTTAAAAAGATACCAAAGTATCTATCCATTAACCAAACATACACCATACTCTGTTTTCTGTTGTTTGAAAAATAAACAATAAAGTTAAAAACAAAAAATTTTTGTTATCCATTTTCTATTAAATAATAATAACTACTATTTGTTATATAAATTAAAATAGCCAGACTTTACATTTAAGAGCCATATTTTATGGCTTTTTTAAACGAAAGCCATATTAGTTACAAAATCAACAAATAAGCCTGTTGTGTTTCGTAATAAATATCTTAAAATAGTTTCAACCTTCTAATCTCTCACATTTTTGTACAGTGTAATAAAATCCTATCCGAAGATATCTGATAAGATGCCACAAAAACAGATATTGAGATACAAAAAGATAAGCTCTTGTGGATACATAGATTTATCACCCGAAAGATAAATTCGATGCACTGAGAAAAACCTTAGAGGCTAATATCAAGTGAGATACATTTGTTGCTGATTCATTATAGGGAAGTCACACTGTTTGGCGGGGCTACCAAGAAAATACTGGCCTCTAGATAAAAACCGCGAAACGAGCCTGGTCAGAAGGGGACCCTAAATGGTGGTCAGTAAGTAGTCAGGCTCTATAAATACCAGCCCGATAGACGGACTCGCAGACACTGTAAAACAAACATGCAAACGAAAAAATAACCAAAACCACTTTAATTTTACGAGCTTATCCGAAACCACCGACAGTGACTGGTCACTTTCCGATGATATAGATTAGGTTACCCAAGTAGTGACCATCCAAAAAGGCAATGCTCGAGGCTCGAGGCTCGAGGAATACTAGAATTCTAGACATAACCAATTAGGGGAATCGTTGGCCATAAAGTCGAAATGTTGAAAATTTTATTGGGTCCTCTAGGGTCCGTTCGAGCAATCGTTCCCCATCCATAAAAAAAAAAATTGGCAAATCTTTGACTATGACGCAGACTTTACCCTTAATTCGAGACCCCATATATCGTAATCGGTTAATGGATATAATATCTAGATATCAATTAGCGCCAGCCAGCCAGACCATCCACCGATCCAACAATCTAGGCGCTATAATATCGATTCCTTTGATCAATGCGATTTGAATCATAGTTCCCTGAAATCGAAATCTTTATATGTATATATATATGTGTATATATTTGCTACGATTATGGCGGATTGCAAACCATATCGTGGTAGGACGATGACTTCAGGTTTCTTTATCGATCCGGTTAAGAAACCCCGACAATGTCCGGACCCGTGAATGAATTGTAAAACTTACTACATATGTAGGTTCTAGTTTTTATTAGGAATTACCTAATATTATAGTTGGGGTTCCCAAGGCAGTTATAGTATTTCATATAGTCCTTAAATAATAATCCCATCCGAAAAATAAAAAATCAAAAATGTTACTTTTCAATAATGTTTTATTTTAATGTACTTGCATTATATTTAGTTAATAACTAGTTTTTTGTAAATTA